>NC_141149.1:82193397-82493972 GCF_053477565.2 Lygodium microphyllum
AACTATGTGGTGGCCCTACCCTATAGGAAAGACGGCGTAATCTTCTGGGATTTTGAGGAGGGATCTAAGGGTGGATTCACCATTCTAGATCACAAACATGAACTCCTTGCCACAGTGGCTCACCTCCATGATGCCCATGCCACATCTATGCTAGTTGTAGAGCTCCTATTGGGCCTACTTGACAATGGAGGTAGAGAGAGTAGCGGGGCTGGAGGCAAAGTTGAAGATGCGGCCATCATCCCAAGCTTAAGCAAGGTATGTGTCATGGGTCTTGGTCTCTCTTCTCCAACCACTTGTCGAGCCCAACCTCTTGCTTGGAGAGATTAAAGAATTATATGAATTCTTATTTAGGATGAAGCTATGGATCACCTATTGATTGCCTTCTTCCATCTTGCACTTCTTGAAATGCATGCATGAATGAACACGCTCCAAATTTCTTTCCTATTGTTTGAGAATTTAACTCCTAACCCATAAGTGTGCTTGGTCTTAATTCTTGATCATTAAGCCAAAAATTGTAAGAAAAGGTAAGTGATGCAATTAGTGAGTCACTGATTTGCAAAGGTAACCCCTTTTCCCATCCCATTTTCCTTATTGATCATTCATATCATGAAAGGACCAATCCTCAATTTGTAAATGCATATCATGTTGATTGTTTAATAATAAATCTCTATCATGTATATTCCGGGTGAGGAAAAGCCTGATGCCAGGTGTGAGGTGGCAAGATAAAAGTGGGGTGACCCCCCTCCCTTGCCATCAAAGACCCTAAAGGGGTGCACAACCTAGGCTCAGGGGGAACTTTTCCCACCTCCCGGTGATCGGGAGCCCAAATTTTTTTGCAAGTGCAGGTACTCTAAATTGGTGGCCCAAGCCCCAATCATTGACTTCCAAGCAGCTTGCACATGTATGGACAGCAAAAGTATGACTTGATGGATGTATGATGGATGTATACACATGTATTGGCAAAGAAAATGTATGACTTGGTGGATGTATGATGGCTAAATGCATATGTATTGGCAGAGAACATGTATGACTTGATGGATGTATGGTAGATGTATGCAGTGGGAGATAGGTGTACCCTGTCTCAGCTCTAAAAAATCAATTACAAAATATTCTGCATATTTACTATGAGAAATATTTTTGCATGGCCTCATAGAGGGGATGAAGAGCTCCATTTTGAATCAAAAATCTCGATGATCGGAGCTTCCTAGCTCGAGATATTGCAGTTTTGTGATAGGGGGTCCAATGGATTGCACCTAGTATGGGAAGTTATAAGGATAAAGCCAAGGCTCAAGAGGACTTCTAGCATGAGATTAGAGATGCCTATGCATCTATGAATGATCCTAGCTCTGCCCAAGAGGATTGTGAAGACATGCTTGAAGAAGGTGCCCCCCGAGACAGACCATTTTGCTATGCTTAATGACACACTATGCCAACATGAGACCCATCATGCTGAGCAGCATCGAGAGCTGGAACACCGCTATAGGGAGATGGAAAACTGCCAAGATCAGTGTCATAAAGAGACAATGGCTAAGATGGACTTGCTTGTAGAGTGCATAGGCACCCTCATCTCCACCCTCTCACCCTCCTCAACTCAGCCCAAGGAGCATTGTCCTCCCCGTGAGACCAACCACCCTCCCCCCTTGGAGACGGGACATGGCCAGCAAGGTTTTGGTAGCACCCATGGTTTTCCCCATAGCACCTATGAGCTGGGAAAGCCCTCTATGCAACATGATGAACCCATCCACCCCTCACCCATGATGAACCCTTCCAAATCACCATCCTTGGAACAGTAGCTCCCCTATAGTGGAAGCTATATGCAAGGGTAAAATGCAAATTTTGGGTGGCATGTATGCAGGGTGCACATGGTAATGGGATGCATGCATATGGCAGTTTTGGGTAGCAAGGCCCCAATGTTGAGTTTGGTTCACATGTATTGCATGGGCACCATGGAAATTTTGGGTAGCAAGGCCCTAATGCAGGTGCACATGGGCAACATGGAAATTTTGGATAGCAAGGCCCTAATAATCAATTTGGCCCACATGTAATGCATGGGCAACATGGCACCTAGGGACATTTTGGTTAGCAAGGCATGTATGGGCAACAAGGTATATATGAGCAGCATGCACCGCATGGCATGCATGGGCAATAGGGCCCAAATGAATTATGTGACAAGATTGTCTTTACTAAATTTAATGGGAAATCCTCATTCCCGGCTGAGGTAGAGGAATGGACCTCTAAACTCAAAACCTACTTCCTCATTTACCCCCGTACTGATGAGGCCAAAATTGTCTTCACCTCCCTTCACTTGGAGGGCTTTTCCCACACATGGTGGAGGTACATTCAAAGGGAAAACCAGTAGTTTTGTGATTGGGAAGATTTCAAGATGCGCATGGTTCAAGTTTTTGTCTCCTTGGTAGAGAAGGCATCAACCAAAAAATGCCCCCCCCCCCCCCCTCCAAACAAAAATTAAAAGTGAAGCTTTGAGCTTATTTAAGCTTATACAAAGCTTAATGAAGGTGGAATAAGCTTTCTTATAGCCTAAAAGTCACACAATGATGGTGCCATGGTAGGGGGGTTGGATTTTTCAATTTTGATATGAACAACAAAATTTTTGAGCAGCAAAGATAGAGGATTTGGGGTTTTGAAGCCTTAGGAATCTAGCTGTAAAGGCCATTTGAGCTGAGATGGACCATAGAGACCAATAGGCTAGCTATGGAGGAAGCATCTAGGAGGTTTCAAAGACAAAGAAGTACAAAGAAAAGAAATTCAATGTTGGAGAAAGCAAGATGGTGGAGAAGAAAGGCAAGAGACAAGGCAACAAGAATGGAGAGGAGATTGAGAGTTCAAAAGATGATTATGGCAAGTTCAAGATACCCCAACTCAATAAGTATAAGGGTGAGAGGGACACGTTGATTACGTAGATAGATACTTGAAGTATTCTAGGATCACTAAAGAGAGGAAGGGAGAAGTGGTAGCCATCTATTTGGAAGAGAGATTGCCACTAGTTGGTACTTGCTGGAGCAAGAGCAAGGACACACCATCTTCTCATGGGAGGAATTACAAGAGGAGATCAAGGATTACTTCATTTCAAAGATGGAAAAATTCAAGATCAAGGATGAGTGGGGAAACCTCAAGCAAGCAAAAGGGAAGATGATGGACTCTATTAGCAAGTATAGGCAATTGTTACTACAACACCCAAACATGGACATAGATATAAATTTTCATGGATTCTTATTCCACATGCAGGAGTGGGCCATAATAGATGTAGAGATAAGAACCAATGAGTTTGGTAGAGGGCATGAGGATCGCTAAAAGATTAGTAAATTTAGAAGGAAGGAGAACTACCACCCAAGGGAGTCAAGCTAGATTCAATACCAATTTCAGCACCAACTCTTAGACCATAAGACCCAACCTCGGAAAAGGCCCCATCTTGAAAGATTAGAAGTCAAATCTCAAGGGTAACCCTAGTCACTTCATAGTCTACCTTGGTACCATCATGTGGAGATTTGGAAGATGGGGAAACAATCACTACAAACCAATTCCAAGCACATCTTATGAGTTAGCAATGTCAAATACATCATGGTGGAGACTGCAAGTCTTAACCATAGGGGTTCTATCCATGGTAGGGAAACCCATTAGCATGCATCTCAGCATGGGAAAAGTCAGCAGGGATTTGCTGGCAGAGGCGATGGATACTCTCATGTGAGAGGAGATCTCAATTTAGGGGCAGAGCAACGTGGCACACTCAGTCTACTCACAAAAATGCAAACAAGGATAAAGATATGCTTGCCATTACTATTGCAAGCATGGCCACATTGCAAAAGAGTGCTAGAAAAAGCAAGTTGATCGGAAGGGTAGACAATAGTGTCATTATGCATCATCTAGTCATGTAGAGCTTGAGATTGGTGAGAGACTATTTGCTATGACTTATGTGCAGAACAAGGGCAAGTAGCAAGAAAATTCTAATGATATTTGGTATATAGATGCTGGTGACTCAAACCACATGACACCACATGGAAAGTGGTTTGATGAGTTGAAAATAGGTGCTAATGGCTATGCATGCACTAGAGATGATTCTTAGCATGGTATAGCACACATAGATTTTTCCTTTGGTTATAACTGATGGTTGGAAAACAAAATTGCATGACATCTTGCATGATCCATCAATCACCAAGAATCTGTTATCTGTTGGTTAGATGGTTGAGTAGAGCTTGTAGCTATGATTTAATAGATATAGCTGCTTCATGGAAGTATATGGTAGAGGATGTAAGTTGGTTGCTAAAGGCCAAAGATATGGTAGGATGCTTACATTCAATGCAAATATACTTGAGTTGAATGCTACTATGTTTGCTCGTGATGGGCAAGTATTCAAGATATTGATATATGGCATAAATGGATTGGACATATAAATGCCCAAAATCTGAAAAATATGTAGCATAAGGACCTTGTTACAGGGATACCAAGGTTTAAGTATGTTGATTTGGGATTTGTGTGCTCAACATGTCAGTTTGGGAAACAAGCTAGCTTCCATTTGCAAAGAGTGCACGAAATAGTAGTAGGCCATCACAGCTTGTGCACTCAGATGTCTAGAGACCCAGTCATAATGTATGATTTGGTGGGTCCAAATACTATGTGACCTTTGTGGATGACTATAGTAGGTACACATGGATATACATCGTAAATTATAAGGATGAGGTTTTGGACAGCTTTATGGATTTTAAATCTCATGCAAAAAAATCTTAATTGTTATGTCTCATGCTTATAATCTAATGGTGGTGGAGAGTACATGTCAAAGAGGTTCGACAAATACTTAGAAAAGCATGGGATTAGGGGTAGTTAACTTGTATCTACACCCCTTAGAAAAATGGATTGGCTAAAAGGAAGAACATGGTGATTATGGAGGTAGCTAGGGCCATGTTGAATGAGAAGGGCATGCCTTTGTCTTATTGGGTTGAAGCAACACTTACGACTGTTTATGTTATGAATAGAATACCTACAGTAGGAATACATGAAAAGACACCTTATTAGTAGCTATATGGCGGACATTTGACATCTGAAAGTATTTAGTAGTATTAGAATGTTCATGTTCTAGATGACAAATGTTAGAAACTTGACCCTAAAGCAGTGATGTGTGTTTTCCTTGGATACTCATAAGAAAAAAGGCATACAAGTGCATTGTTCCAATTATCATAGAGTTACAATCGTGATGTAGTTTTTGATGAGTTAGCATCTTGGTATGGTGCTAAGCAAGTTATAGTACATGATGACCCTTCACAAGGACCGTATGTTGAAAATGAACAACAAGACACTATTTCTACCAATGGATGTACTCAAGATGCATTTGGTAGTGTAAATCCTTGGACAGGAAGGCTACGAAGCCATGGGTCTCGATCCATTGACATGAAAATGTTAGTGAGGGGGAGAGATAAAGGAAAAGAGAAAGTTTTTCAAAATGTTATAGGTTCATTGACTTCAAGATATGACTTTAATAAGAGTTTGGATAGCGAGTTTGGTATACCTACATTGGTTACACCTGAAGTAAGTAGAGATATGTACCACCCTATAGAGAGCATAATCTAGTTCACCTCAGTTGCGAAGATCATAAAGAGAAAAGAAGCATGTGGATAGGATTATCTACAATGGATACTTAGTGAGACATTATGCATATATGACAGAAGTGCAGAAATACAAAGAGCCTACTTCTTTTGCAAAAGCAATTAAAGATGAGAATTGGTGTAAGGCTATGTATGATGAATATGAGGCTCTGGTGAAAAATATAACTTGGGATTTGGTTGAGTTACCTGAGGGGAAAATGCCTATTGGATGAAAGTGGATCTATAAGGTAAAATGTAATTTTGATGGCTCACTAGAGAGGTACAAAGCCAAATTGGTAGTGAAAGGATATGTTGAGTAGTTTGGGCTAGATTGTCAGGAAACCTTTAGTCCAGTTGCTAACACGGAAGTTGTACATATTGTTATTGCAATGGCTACATCCAATGGCTGAAATATTTATCAAATGGACATTAAAAATTCATTCTTGAATGGTGATTTGGTAGAAGAGGTTTATATGGATCAGCCAGAGGGCTATGTGTATCCCAACTATTCGTCATATGTATGTAGATTGAAGAAAGCACTATATGGCTTGAAGCAAGCCCCACGAGCATGGAATGCAAGAATCAGTTCCTAATTGCAGACACTTGGATTTTAGATGGGCAATGAAGATCATCACAGTTTATTTATCATAAAAATAGAGATAGGGTATGTAATTTTGGAGATCTATGTAGATGATTTGGTGATCACAATAGGTGATGACATACAAGGAATTGATGACACAAAAGCCATGTTGTAGAAAGAATTTTAGATTATAGACTTGAGAGAGATGAAAATTTTGTTAGGAATTGAAGTTACACGTACACCTCATGGGATCTAGATGATACAGAAATAGTATGCATAGAATATCTTGGAGAAGTATAGCATGCTAGAATGCAAACCCATGTGAACAAACCATTGGAAATGTAAAGCTAGTTGTTGATACATGAAATGTGATAGAGAATGTGACTATGTATAGATAGAGGGTTGGAAGTCTAATTTATCTCAATATCACTAGATCAGACTTGAGTTATGCAGTTGGGTTGATCATCCAGTTTAATCAGTAGCCAAGAAAACCTCACATAGATGCTATGAGAAGGATCTTGAGATATGTGAAGGGTCATTGCCTTATGGATTTCTCTATGAACATGGTAAGCCTATTGAGCGTATAGGTTATAGTGATGCAAATTGGGCTAGTTGTATGTATAGCATAAGATAAACCAATGGATATGCATTTAAAATTGGAAGTAGCATGGTCAATTCAAGTAGTAGAAAACAACCTTACTATGGCTCTATTGAGTATAGAAGCAGAATACAAGGGTGCAACATTAGCTGCATGTGAGGTTGCTTGGTTGGTTAAGTTGATGGATGGCTTGGAGATTTGTATGGATAAATCAGTCAAGCTATATTGTGATAACATGAGTAGTGTGCTCTTGGCTAAGCAATCCAATTTAGCATGCCAAGTCAAAGCACATAGAGATACATTACCATTTCATTAGGAAAATGGTGCTTGGAGGCAAGATAGACCTCATTCATGTGAAGACTGAAGACTAAGTGGCAAACATCTTTATTAAATCACTTGGTAAGGATAAGTTCACTCATTTTAGATCACTGCTTGGGATATAGGAAGTGACTTGAGTTTGAGGGGGAGTGTTGAGATAATCAAGCTTACCTACCCACCTACCACTATTTGACACATGATAGTTGTGTGTATAGCTGTCCACCATGTGTGTGTCTTTGATAAGTTGATACTTGACTTAGTTAGTTAGTGATTAGTTTCTTTGGTCACTTAGACCTAGTTCATGTCACTTGAGTTAGTTAATTAGTGTGTGATGAATATTGAAGAGTAGAAGAGAGCATGCTACTCTTTGAGAGCTGATTGCTCTTAAGTCTATCTCTCTCTCTCTACCTGAACATACACTACTTTATTATTTTCACTACAAGTTTGGGATGTATCGAAACATTAAGAAGCTCTTGAACTTGGAAACACTCATGAACCTAGAAAAGGTTTGATGAAAATTTGAATTTTCCAATCATCAACAATGATTGGTCTTGATTGGAAAAGCGATGGCATATATATATATATATATATATATATATATATATAGAGAGAGAGAGAGAGAGAGAGAGATGTTCAACTTGCTCCTACCACATTCCTTGCTAGTGGTGCATCGAGTCCTATGACTTCCTCATGTGATTTGCTACACGTTCTTCATCCATTAGAGGCTATCCTCACTATTGTTGACATTTTTTTGGTGCCTATCAGTGGTATTGACACCGTATTTGATTGTCCCTTGAGCTTCATTTAAGGTTCTACATGTTCCAAGAACTTGGGTCTCCCTCTCCTCTTACTTCATGGCCTTCCTTGTCTCAACACTCATGTTGTCATCATCAAGCTAACCATCTTTGTTGAGGATTCTTCTGTAGGAGCCACTTTTGTGATAGGTTGGTAGGAGAGGGGGTGACCTATGCTCCGTTCCCCTTCCATTGTGCAAGGCCCTCCAAGCAAAATGTCAACTACTGCACTCATTCTTGATTGTGCACCATTTATCCCATAGGTTCCATCCCATCCCCCATCATATTCTCTGGTGGTCCTCTACTACCTCACATCCCTTTTTGAGGAGGGGGATGATATTGTGATGAGGTTGTGGATTTCCTAGCCCCTTGTGTTTCAGAGGAGGCTTCTCAAGATCTTGAGGAGCTGCTTCAAGGTTTCTAGTCCACTTTGGCCCTTTTTTAATGTGGTTACCCCTTTCCTTCATCATCAAGCCACCATTCCTTACCACTTGGACCTTGGTCCCTAGTGTTTCTATGTAGTATGGTGTCTTTGATAGTTCCTTGCTATCATCTCATATTTTGGTTAGAGGCTTGGCTCACCCATCCTCAATTGGAGTTTTATGGAGTGATCTATTTGAGGCCTCTCCATTTCCGTTGCCCTTTAGTGGCCTTCAGTTTGATTAGATGTTTATATGGAGAGGGGGTCTTTCTTCTTGGATAACTTTCTTCATAGACAGACTACAGTGTCATTGGAACTCTTCTTGCCACCCTTGGATTTGCATCTCTTTTGGTCTTCCACCACATCCAAGATCTAAGAGGGGGTGTTAGCAGTCATGTGTATCTTGTGTGGTCATCTCCTCTATGAGCCACAATCTGAGTCAAATGAGGATATTGGGAGCTATGACATTGTATTTGTTTGTCATTCTATGTGTTCTAAACACTTTAGATAAAGGGCACATTAGTGCATTTCTTTTTGTACACTTTTTGCTATTTTTTTAGAGGTTTGATCACATTTAAGATTTTCCCTCTATTTTGCCTATATATAGGTGGCCTACCCTCCCACTTTCATTATCCATTATCCATCATTGATCCTTCGTGATCAGCGAGCCCTCTTCATTCTCTCATCCCCCTGCTATCGTTTGATAGCCACACTAACGTATAGAGCTACATGTTGGGATTGACCATTGCTGTTGAGATTTGCAATCACACCTATTGTAGTCTCTTTGGATAAGGCAGTCTTGGACTAAGGACATGCAAGCATCTGAATCCTATAGGCATAGAGAAGAAAGGCTGCACCTACCCATCTCTAGATAACATTGTACTTGGTTGTCACTTTCATGAGAGATGAATGCAATGTCATTGTCACTTTGTTATTCAACATAGTGTACTTGTTGCTTGTCTTCTGTACTTCAGTCAAGTCACTTAATCTTTATCATGTCAATGTCTACATGAGTTTAGTCTATGTCTATGAGCCACCATAGTTGCCATGCTCTAGATCCCGTGTTTTCACAATTGTAGCCTTGTATCTTTAGCCATTATAGTCACATTTTTCATTCTCTCTCTTACATTCTCTCTTTGTCTCCTTCTCTCTATGTTCACTTTTCTATTTCCAGATGAGAGAGAGAGAGAGAGAGAGAGAGAGAGAGAGAGAGAGAGAGAGAGAGAGAGAGAGAGAGGAAATAGTTTCTAAATATTACACAAAGCAAGCATGAGATTGTATGTATGTCTATCATTCTCCATTATAAATTTTATAATGAGAGAGAAAGAAAGAAAGAAAGAAAGTTATATTAACGTCTTCTAAAGACCAAAACTGGCCTATGAGACAAAATGTGATACAACTGATGAGGTCCAACTATCCAAAATAAAAGTGCTGAATGAAAAGCTAAAAACTGGAAATTGAAAATACGGTGCTGTGAGTGTGATAAGTGTCGTGTATGTGTATGTGCGTATGTAGCTCTGGTACTCCAGATAATGGCTACAAAAGGGGAACAAATGTCGGCTGTGATAGGGGAACAACTGTCGGCTGTGATAAAGTGGTGCGATGTGTATATGTAACAGATGCAGGGAGATATACTATCCTGGGATGTAGTAGCAGTCGTCAAAGTCGCTAATAGCAGGTGATCCCTCCTGGATGCAGGATGTGGTACATCGGCGGTGGAGAAAGAGCAAACTGGAGGTTTGAGATCCAATGTGTCGAGTGTCGTCGGATCTCAGTCTGTTGTCGATGTAGATCAAGAATCCTCTGGATCTCCTGTCGGTGTGGCTGTGGGGTCCAAAACCCATGGATCCTCGTGCGGCATCGGGTACACTGGTCCTCAGCCTGCTGTAGTGTGAGCCCGGAGGTCTGGTTGGAGGCTGGTACAGTAGCTCTCACTCTGTCTGTCTGAAAGAGCTGTGTAATAGTCGTCTGGGTGGGCCCCTCTCTGACTGGGACCCTCTGTGTGCTTTGCTCTCTGATGTGCCATGCCTCTCCTAGAAAATGGCCAAATGATCTCTGATCCATATCAGTCATACATCCCTGAAGTGAGCTGCTCAATGTGTATCTAGATCTCAACTCTGAGTATGCCGGGCATCCGAGAACAAAATGCTCCTCACTCTCCACCTCTGATCTGCAAAGGGGGCATATCCTCTCCTCCCGTGGGATGCCACTGGCTCTGCCACTCTCAATCATAAGCTGATGTGATGATACCTTGAGCTGTCCAATAAGAACTCTCAATCGATGTGGCATATAGATCTGCATATATCTCGGAATCTCTATGAATCCCTGCTTTGATATGCTCAAGAACTGTGTATAATAATGTGCCATCTTCGATGGTAGTGGCTGTGCAAGGCTGACCCATGTCCTCTATATATAAATATGCCATATCTCCTGTCTGATGACTCTATTCCTCTCAGAGAGAGAGAGGGTGTAAGTGGGAGCCTGAGTATCATATAGAAGAGGTGGGAGTCTATCAATGTCCAGCCCATGTCTGTCAAACCAAGCTCTAGTCTGTGCATACCATGATGTGGTATCCCCCGCTCGAGCCATCTCCTGAGATGCCATATATGTTCTGTATGCAATGCGATCTCTGTCCATAGCCTGAAATCTGTGTAGGAAGCAGACTGTCTGAAATAATGCCTCGACTAGCATGGGCGGTGTGGCAAGCTCTGCTCGCACAATGTCATGTGGGACTGAGGCCTTGCTGCGAATCAATCTAGATATCATGATCACCTGAGGTCTCTCCATCAATGTCCATACATAATCGGCAAGGCTTGGCCCCCATATAGTTGCTCCATACATCAGTGCTGGAGTGACTAGAGTATCAAAGAGCCACCCCTTGGTGCGGGGCTCTTGGAAATGTGCCTGATGACACAGTCGCTCCATAAAAGCCAATGCTGAGTATCCTCTAGTGAGGCAGTCACGAGCTGCCTGTGTCATCGAGAAAATCCCTGAAGCTGCTGTAAAGGTGACTCCCAAATATACATATGATCCAGTGACCTCAATACTCCCTCCTACTGCCATGAAAATACTCTGTCTGCGTATCTGAGCTGATGTACGGAATATAAGAACCTTGGTTTTACCAAGGTTCACTGTCATGCCTCTCTATATGCAAAAATCATCCAATGCTAATAAATGCTGCTGTAATCCCTGAGCTAAATCTAAGACCAACACAATGTCATCTGCATATAGTAAGATATGAACTGTGGCTCCACTGAGATCTATACCTCCACCGGCTTGTTGTTGAATAAACTCTGCTATCTCATCAATGTATTGCCCAAATAGAGTCGGTGAGAGTGGGCATCCTTGTTTCACACCAATGGTGCTCACAAGGGGATCTGATATACCTCCCGAACATCTGACTCTGCCAGTAACCCGCTCATATAGTACATAAATACCCCACATCATGTCATCATCCACCCCCAGATCAAGTAGGCGTCTGAAAAGCCTCTCTCTCGGAACCATGTCAAAGGCTTTGCGGAAATCCACAAAGCAACAATACAATCTCTATTTCTTCACTCCTGTCTGGTCGATCAGACAACGAAGAGTGAAGATGTGGTCTATGGTAGAAAATGCGTCTGAACCCTGCCTGTCCGGGTGCGCGCATGCACTCTCTCTCTGCCAGCATGTTGAGCTCCTCCTCCATCACCGTGCCATAAAGTTTGGCCATACCATGTAGTGAGAATTTATAGAGAGAATTAGGGCAAGAGATAGAGGGGGGGAATCTAGACATAGGGAATTGGGGAGACAAAGCTAGGTGTTGGGGAGAAACCAACATCACCCACTACATGGTATGATGTAATATCTTCGCCCGCCACCCTTGCATAGACCCCCTTAATCAATTAAGGGAAATTGAAAATTTTTTTAATTACCCCCCGATCATAGCGAAACGGGTGGCAGGATGGATGAATCTGGAGACGATGACGATGATAACTCTGGGGGGAGGGGCACACGTGTGCTACCTCTTCCCCCCCTACTATCTCTTCCCCCCACCCTTCCCCCCATTAACTGCATGGCGACATGCCACATCCGGCTGGCCAGACGGAGGGCAAGGAGAAAGCCTCCATTACCCCCCCTCCCCCCACTATCATTCTCACCCCAATAATAACCTCTCCCCCCTATAAACCCCCCCCCCCCCCCCCCCCTCCCTCCCCCCTTCTTCAGGAGGATAGGACATTAATTCCCTGCCCCCTTGTTATCGAGATCCCTCATCGTTGTCATGACGCTACGCATCTACCACTACAAACCTAAGGGCGGAGTTTTTTCCAGGGTTTTGGACTCATTAGTCAACATCATTATGAGTTTATTTTCTGTTGTGTGTATCTTTTGTGTTTGCATGACACACAAGCACATGTAGTTAGGCTAGGCACATTTTCTTCAGTGCATTCACAATTTTTGTGGAGCATCGCTTTTTTGCTTGCGTCACGTGGATCCAACATTGTAAAATTCTTGATTCATGAATGATTTGCCATGAACTTCCGTTACATGGCATAATCTTGCTAGGACAAATTGCATGAAAAATAGGTTCATACGAAGAGAATGTATGTTTTGAATACTCCAAGGATGTGTACTTCGTAATGGAGTTTATGAAAGAAGGCATAATGAATAAGTAGAAATACACAAGGAATGGCTTAATCCAATGTGATGGCAATTCTTCTATGAGATATGGATGTTGTTTAAAAGCACTCTTACTAAGATGAGAAGAGATATTCTACAATGCTCTACTTGGATTGCTATAAGTTGCAACAATGACACATATCGGGTGTTGTTGAATGATTCTTTCAATTGCATCTACGTGTCCTTGACGAAGATAAAAGATTTCTGTCAAAGAAGAAGAGGAGGGAAAAACCTTGATGAGCTACCCCATTTCTTTGTGGACTGAGAAGACCACCACAAAAGAGGTGTTGAATGATGATTATGAAGAAGAGAATGGATAACTATTGGATTAGAAAGAACACTTTAAGTGGAAGCAAAATCATGAAGGGTGAAGGCATTATGATAATATGACGTGGAAAAAAGCTTAATTGATGATAGCGCTCAAAACAGAACGCGACAAGACATCATCATCATTGACGTTAAAGAACAAAGCTTTTCTGAAGCTTTTTGATGTTTTTTCTAGGGAAAATTCAGGGTGGCGCTATTGATAAATGTGGTCTATGAGTTTAAAAGAAGGGGGAACGCAATGCTCTGGGAGAGATGGTGGAGAAGAAGACTGATAGCTGAAGAAGATGAAGTCGAAGGTGACGATCATCAACGAACACGACAGTCAGGCGAATGGTAGGCAATCCGCGCAAGAGGGCGACTACAACTAGAGGCGAACGAAGAAGATCAAGACGATGGAGCTTACAATGACCACGGAGAGATGGGTCTCCTGTGAACTCACCCTTCTGACTACGGTTGAATGTGTCTCTGTCGGAGCCATGTTAACACATGCCACCTATCAGCCTCACGCCATATGCTCGCTCATTAAGAAGTAGAGTTCATGAGTTTAGGAGTGTAGTCTCAAACTGTGGATTCTAGGGAGACGGTGCAATACATCTATAACTATTGAAAATACCATCTTCAACAAGGTTTGGAGGAATCCAAGTGCTAGAAGAGGACGTTGCTGCGAGACGGAGGGTGATGGAAGAGGCGAGGGAATGACAAAAAGGAGGGAGTCAACGTAGAAGCTGATGATGATCATCTGAGACCTGCATAAGACGAGTGAAGGGGAAAAGAGAAGATGACGACAACATTATCCGCAAAGAGAAGATGACGACAACATTATCCGCATAAGACGAGTGAAGGGGAAAAGAGAAGATGAAAACAACATTATCCGCAAAGAACTAGAGGCGGATGTTGCTGCTAAAGGGAAATCATGACTGTGACTTTGGCGGATGTCTGGAGCTGCTGAAGGCTAACGAAAATGACAAACCTGTAGTGTTCGTGTGAAGAGGGGTTCCTGATGCAGTTTTGACTATAGCAAAAAAGGGCTAATCAACCTAATTATTAGGAGCTCACTTCATTGACAATTGTGAAGACTAAACAAACAAAACAATAGTTTGCAAAGACACATGGATTATGAAGAGGCTAAAGGTAGTGTATCATGGGCTATAATTACTTTGATTGAGGCCATGACAAAGATGAAAAAGTTGCAACATTTGTATTGTAATGTAACCTTGGTGAGCGGCCAGGACTTGGTAGTTTCCTTCTCTCTCTCACACTGATCTGACTCTGTCTGACCATCAACTTTAGACCTAGAAAAGAAGAAGCGTGCATGGTTGCATTAAGACCTTATTGTTCATCCAACTCAAATATCATCTATATATAGTTTTTTTGGGGGCTCTCATGTTTCTGAAGAGGCTGGCTCTTCATGTTCCTCTTTGTCCTATCGTCATCAAGGAGTCAAAGAAAACTAGAACCCACTATTTGAGAATATGTTCTATTTCTATCATTTTCCGAATACTTGATATGTATTACGTGATTTGAGCTCTATTATCTTGTAGCCCTATACATGCCTCTATCTTGAACTCCTTATATCATAGCATGTTCAAGCTCATCCATGACATAAAGAAGACTTGAGAGTTGGTTTAAAATTTATAATATTTTGCTTCCATCTCACAAAGCATCCCTGTGGCGAGTGACTTCACGAAACCCCTGCGTGAATCCCGTGTGACACTTGGTGGTGAACCCAACGTGAAAGCATCGCTTCTAATTGTTGAGATGGGAGACTCTTCAAATACTCCACCCACTTCATCATCGAGTGCTTCTTCATTTTTGACTGATGAGATGAAGAATTTATTGTAAACTCTTTCTTCGGCTATTATGATGCATAATTAGTAGATGCAGTTATCTATGCAGCAGCAACAGCAATTACATCAAAACAATTATGTCAACAACGAATGCTGCATTAAGAATAAGAGCATACGGATGGTGCAACCAAGGCGATTGAGACCGTGGTAAGTGAATGTAAATTATTTGATAGCCACAATGTCTCGGCTTATCTTAAAACTTTTGAAAGCTAGATGCACTTCTTTGGAGTTCCTACCAACAGGAGAAACTCTTTCATATAGCTTGTCTTGCTTGCTTTTGCGGGTTTGAGTAACTAATTTATTTGTGCAAGACTCAAACTAGAATGTTTTCAAGAAGGTGCTCAAAGGTGAATATGTTTTGGAAGATTATGGTATTGCTACGTGGAAGTCATTCAGAGAATGGGTCTATCAGCCCAACAAAGGACTTGTTGCTTTCGAGCTATTGGGTGAGTTTGAAGAACGATACAACTAATTGGATGCACTTGAGAAAAGAGCCCTAAACTCAGAGAAAGTGGAGTTATTCTTATAGGAAACTGATCGTGCACTTCAGGACGAGTTGGGAGAGCTTCTTGAAGACCGCACACAGCCTATGGGATTGAAGACGGATTGGCAATATGCTATTGATGTGGTTTCCACATTGATGAGAAGGCGAAGATGGAAGGCTCAATTACAAAATGATATGCAGACACCTCTAGCAATGTCTTCTTCTACCTTGACATCTCCTACTTCTCCTGTTCCTCCTTCCACTTCTTCTTCTACTTCTCATCCCATATCTATGCCTACTTCTATGCCTATGCCTATACCTATTCCTGCTGTCTGCAGTTGTCAGACCATCTGCCAAACCAGCTGTCAAAGACATAGTGGAAAAAATTTCAAAGAACTTGAAAGATATTCAAATAAAGATGGCCAAAAGAGATCAACAGCCACTTAACCCAGTTCCAATTTTTGCCCCATCCTCTTCTACTCCTATGAATTCTTCCAGAAATGATCTTGTTTGCCATTGGATATGGCGTGATAGTCTAGACCATGAGCGGAAGGGTTGTCAAGATTTTGATGAGGCAAAAATATTGAAGTTGGTGGTGTGAAAGGACAAGATGATATGTTTCGTAGATACAGAGCAACCGCTTAAAACAAATTTCGACAAAGGAGGTACGAAGAAATTATTGGAGGAATCTCTCTTACGTTCTTTTTATGTGAAGCAAGAGACGGCAAGAGAAGCTGCTGCCTATGGTCTTTAATTGGATCAGTTGTGCTGAAAGATAAGTCTCCTTTATGGTCCTTGCACATAGAAAACATTAGGAGAAATATAGACTCTCTTTTTTGCCCCTTAAGGGGTTTCTCTTACCTCTCTCTCTCTAAAAAGAGATTCCAAAATAATATTATAAAAAGAGATATTCTACAATCAAGCAAATATCGTATTTGTATTTTCAATAGATTTCACCTATTATTTTATTCCCAAATTGCAGGATAATGTCACTTTTTCTCAAAATCCTCATACCTAAAAAAATGCAATTCTACTTTTTCTAAAAACGGAGCCAATCATTGATACATGACTCTTTAATGCCCTCATGACTTTTCAACATTAAAATATATTAGAATCATTCTCATCCTCACTTCTTAAAAGGGCGGAAGTTAAAAAACGATATAAAATGACGTACACATCATATTTTAAGATTATTTTTTACCTAGAGACACCTTTTTGACTCGAGATTTTCCTTGTAAATTTTCATCTTTTTTGGATAAGTATATACCAAATTTTGGGCATTTTTTCATTCCCTCAGAAAGCTCTAGTTTTGTCCCAAATTTTGTGTATTCTTCTCTTTCCCTCCAGAATATGGTTTCTTGCATATGAGTTCTTCTAAAGTTCTTTGACAGATCAAATCCTCATTTTCTATTACCTCTTTCCTTTTCTCCTTCAAGACAACCTTCTGATCACTTGCCCCTTGTAGGATAAAAATGGGTAACCTCTTCAATCTTGCGTGCTGATGGCTCTTTCTGCTTTCTTCTGGGTGAAACATTGAGGATTTCAAATGCCTTTTGATTAGTTGATGGAAGAGGCTTCAAAACTTTGTCAAACCTATATCTGAGTCTGCTAACCATACTAAAGTCTTTATTCATTAATGTAATTCGATGTGCATGGGCAGCTGCAATATAAGCATCATTCATAAAATCTATAAGAAAATCCTCTGCTGCCTCTTGCAAGCATAGTAGGGTAGACAACTGCCATCTCTTATTGAGGTCATCCATAGAAGCAATAGAGGAAAATCTATCAGATATCTCCTTGACCAGTTAAAAAAATGCAGCCTTAGGAATGAGGTGACCAGTGGACTTTTGAGCTTTCCTTATCTCTGTAAAACATCTTTGCATGTAAAACCATATTGACTTTCTCTTTTTCCTCACAGGGGCTTTCTTGGGAACCTGAGAGTGAGGAGAGGCTGAGGGCTCAAACTCACTAGATAACTTGTTCTCTGAGGATTCACCTGAACAAACTTTACCAATTGGTGTAACAGGGACAACAACTTCTTCAATTGTCTCCTCAATAGTTAGCTCAGGACCTTCTTCAGAAGATTTCTTCACCAAGACCTTCCTGGCAATTTGTTTTGTCCTGGCCATCGAGACCCACACGGCGCGATAAGGAACCTAAACATGAAGACAACTGACTCCCATTGCGCCGTAACAGTAATTGGATAAAGCCTTGAACTCCTCCTTGCTATAAAGGCAGGACCAGTACAATACGATTAAGGGAATTTGAGTTTCTGCTTTGTCCTAATCGCTTTGTATTGGCAGATTCTAACGCAATCGAAAGCATGAGTTCCCCGCGCAACAATGAAGTCTGATACGATGTGATTAAGGATGTTGCAAAAGATTTGATGAATGATATCATGGTGTTTTGGAGATTCCAGGACCATACAACACGATTAAGGATGTTGCAAAAGAACTGATGAATGATATCGTGCTGTTTCGGAGATTCGATTACCATGCAACGCGATGAAGGTTCTTGCTTTAGCTGCTGAAGTATTCTATCGTGTTGTTTTAGGCGTCACTAGCTTTCGATGTCAGTGACGTCGGACGTACGGCACCTCTGTCGGTCGGATACGTCAGAGCTATCAGACGAATGGTAATCGTGACGTAAGGTTTGAAATCGCATTTGCGCCAACTAAGAAGTTCTTATATACTCGCGAGTGCGGATCTCCAAATGTCGTGTTCTCATTGGTTGTTTGATTAGGGTTTCTGGAATATTCCTTGTTCCCGCGCTCACGCCTATTTAAGGGAACCTAAAATTTTTTGCACACTTTTCTTCTCCATTTCCTCACATATCGGACCGTCTTTGTCACCCCCTCCGTCAACCCCCTGCATCATACCCTTCGTCACCCCCTCCATCAACCCCTGCTTCACTTGCTCCATCATCCCCTACATCACCTGCTCTGTCACCTCTTGCATCACCCCCTCCGTTACCCCCCACATCCCTCCATCTCCTTGTTTATCAACGACCCCTTCCATCACCCCCTACATCACCTGCTCCATCACCTACTCCGTCACTCCCCTCCGCCAAGATCGTGTCGTATTCCTAGCCCCCCTCCGTGAACCCCCTCCATCAAGATCGTGTGCTATTCCTATATCGTCCAACACAACGCGAGAGGTTAAATAGAAAGCTTTTGATTTTCTTCCTATTGCGTCGTATTGTTGACTTGTCGAGCACTCGTTTTCCGACTCTCACAAAAATGGCGTGATATTAGTGTTTGGGGATTTCGAAAGGCTCTCATTTGTGTCGTATAGCTAGATCCTGCAACGAGTGAGTGCACCACTTCAAAAAGCTTATACCTTTATATTCGCGTTGTATAGGCAAGCAGTCTTGAGCTTTTGAATCTCAAGAAGATGTCTGGTACAGAGATGTCACACAAAACTGCCTCCACATCTATGAAGAGGAAAAGAGTCCTTGAGCCCACAATGACAAAGGAGCCAATTGCCTTAGATGTTTCAATAGCATCTCATATGTCTGTGTTTACCGTATTTATTGCAACACAAAGGAGCGAGAAAATGAAAAAAAAAAGGAAATAGCAAAAAAAGCGTAGGTTAAAAGAGGGAAAAGACACCTTGAAAATTTAAATGTTCGGGCACGACCCCTGAAAAGTCTCAGTGTTGCCTCGAGACAGTAAAAGAGTAAAAGGCGCACCATTAAGTGTGGAAGAGCTCTCGAATCCTTGTAAAAGAGTGCCATGCTCGCTCCTATGCAAATTGTATGCATTAGTTGGGAATATGATAAATTAGAATGGTGGGAAATGAGAAATGGGCTTAGGCCAATGGCCGGCCTTGTAAATATGGGGATGACCGCCCAAAAAAGGGAGGGCATGTATATAAAGTTCAAAAGTAAATGAGAAGCTCATTCTTATGTGTGGCAAAAAGTGGCTCTCTTCCTCTTCTCTTCCTCTCTTCTTCTTCTTGCTTGTGTGTGCTCTTGAGAGGAGTGTGAGAGTATGAGGGAGTGAGTGAGTGTGTGGGAGTGAGGGATCAAGAGGGTGAAGCTCTTCACCATCTCCTCTTCTCTTCTTCTCTTCTCTTCTCTTCTCTTGTGCACATGGCTATGGAGGATGGAGCTCATGGGAGAGGGATTGAGGTTGCTTGAGCTAGCATCAAGGATCATGGAGCTACCGGTGTGTGCAAGAGAGAGGAGGGTACTCAATCGAGCATCAAGGTAAGCTCACTACACTCGTAAGGTAGGCATGGTGCGTCGGCTATGTGAGAGGTAGCCATGGCCGCTCGGCTTGAAATGCTTGATCAATAAGTGGTCTGTAGGTCTCGGAGTAGAGCTTGTAGCTTCCCCTTCATTTTGGTTCCATTGCCGAGACCAACAGAATTGAGCCTTGAGCGTCGCACGTATCAAATCGAGCATAGGAGTAGGGCCTTCGCCCGAAACGGTGCTTGAGATAGATAGGAGATTTAGGAGGTTTAATCATTGGATCAAGTAAGTATTTTGAGTTTTTTTATGAGTGCTTGAGTAGGTAAATACAACTTATGCTTGGTTTTGTGATTTTTTGTTAGCATTAGGTGGGATAGGATGAAGATTTGAAACTAAAAGGGTAGGGCTTTTGCTGCTGCAAATCTGGTTGCAATAAGAAAAAGAAGGCAAAATTTGTGTTTTTGAGGGGGAAATCGCAACGGGGAAAGGCTCTAAGGTTAGAGAGTGGTTGGGCAATGCTACGTAAGGCTGGGGTAAGGGGAGAAGAGCTCATTTGCATTCTAACTTAGTTGAGAGAGAGCAAGAAAGAGTGAGAGAGAGCTATAGGCACAAGAGAGGAGCAGAGCGGACGCCCTTCGATCGCACTTCCGGGGTACTACAGGTATACAAATCTCTTCCCTGGCATGCCCTTGTGTGTATTTAGCAACCTAAAATAGCTAATCGTCAACAAAACGCTAGATTCGGCACCATTTTCATCGTCGGAAGTGCGCCGACCCCGACGCACTCGGACGCTCGAACCCTAGAATCGAGCAGTTCGCTGCCCCGAACCTAGGGTTCAGCGTTCGACCTTTGGGCATTCGGCCCCGTGCCATTCGGGCTTCAGGCTTCGGCCCGCCCGAACGAAGGCTTTCGAGCTTCGGAATTCGGCCTCTCCGAATTAGGGATTCGGCCATTCGGTGTTCGGACGGTCGAATTAACCCGCCCGAATTCGGGATTTGGCCATTCAGTGTTCGGACGATTGAATCGACCCACCCGAACCCAGCCATTTGGCCCAACTCGACTTCGGCCCTCGGACTCGGCCATTCGGCCTGGGCTAAACGAGACATTCAGACTTCGGTGGTTCGGATGCCGATTTTGGGATTTGGACCCTACCATTCGGACCAATTTTGGTCGAATGCATTCTTGACATTATTTTAATAATTTAAGCCTAGACCCGCATTGCCAACAATAGGGCGATCTTGTAGGCGCGAGAAAATCATAGAAAACTTGGCCGTGTGGCTAGGAAACCTAGTAGAGTGTGTTGATGCAGCCTAGTCGCAACCGCAAACCAAACATCAGACCTCCACATACCTGAGAGACACAACAGAGACCCAGATTTTAACCAGGCAGCCGTGTGCTGACCTCGTACCTGCCAAGAGCTGAAGGTAGCATTGACATTGCACTTGAGTGTCGTAATCCAGCACACACAGTAGGCCACATTGGTTGTGCACCGAAAGAGTAGAAAGCGTGATTTCACACCGAACGCACAGACACCACATTGAGCGTGCATAATTTGAGGATTGGTGGTAATAACAAGGAATACACTCGAACATAATCATTCAAGGAACCCACCAATAGGAGTGAACCCCAAGACTTGGCAGACAAACAGGGTTAGGACCCAGGAGGACATTAAGTGAACGTGAGGATCCAGAAGACAACAACATAGAGGATCAGGCGCTACCAGAACTACTCGAACTGATCAATGGCCTCGTGGAATTGGAGGCAGAAACAATGTCAGGATCAAGAGGCGACCGAGAAGAGGACCGGCTAGATCTAGGAGAATTCCTAGTCTCAGTACAGGAACTAGTACATGACTACGATTTACTTACTAGGACCATGATCCAGGGCAGACCTGTAGAAGAAGTGGTAGCAAGCCTCGAAGAAGAGAGAAGAGCAATTAGGAGAGCGCTAGAAGGCATAATTGCCTACAACCACGAGCAAAGGGCCAGGAAGCTATAGCAAGCCGTAGATATATACGAGGCTAGAAGGGTGCTAGACCTAGCTGGGGCAACCAAGTCTGGACCGAATGTAGAGAGGGAACGGGCAGCAGAGGCTGACATGACATTGAGCGAACTTGTAGCCAAGCGACTCATGGACAATACGTCCGTTGAGCAGAGTGCCACAGCCCTAGCCACCGCACTGCTCTCGGGAATGGGAGTCACGCAAGGGGCTAAAGGGCAGGCTAGAATCCCTGTAGTAGCAAAACAGCTAGCGAAGTATGAGCCTAGCAGTGACCCATACAGCTTCATGAAGCAGTTCGAGCAAGTATGCGAAGCAAACGGTCTTACTGACCTTGCGCAATGCTCTCAAGCTTTTGGCCTGTGCTTAGGAGGTAAGGGAAGAATCTGGTATTCTAGCCTCGATGATGTAGAATGTACAAACTTTGCTCGCCTTAAGGATCTCTTCATCAAGAGATTCTCGGAGGTATGGTATTTTGACAACCTCATCGTCCGGTTGATGAATATCAGCCAAAGGGAGAAGGAAGATGTCAAGGACTACGTCACTCATGTGCGTAGCCTATTCAAAAGGATCCCTGCCAATGAATGACCTACTAAGAGGGCAATGTCTACAGTATTCATGAATGGAATTCGGAGTGAGGAGCTCTATAAGGCTTTGGCCAGTAACTCTACCTTGCAACGAGACGTGCTAGCTAGAGTTTTTGAAGAGGCAATACGTGTAGATGACCAACTTAGGGAACGAAGCATGAGGACTACCAGTCGGGAAGGTGCAAATCAGAGGGATCCAGAGAGATCAACTATTTCGAGAGAAAAAGCAACCACTAGTGTGCAGGAAAAGGGGAAGAGTATGGACCAAGGCCAGGAGATGGCGGAGATGAGAATGGAGATTGCAGGACTGCAGGAACTGATAAGGAAGCCTGTGCGATCGTAGGTACAGTCTATATACTGTGGCGGTAATCACCTCCCAGCTGAATGCCAAGATCCTAGATCTAGGCCATGCTCAAATTGTGGTAGATTTGGGCATGATGCGTTGCATTGCAGGATGCTGAGGAGATTCCCGTATGCACAACAGTACAATCCTCTGTACTTAGGTAATAGACCACCCAATTTCTTTGGGAGGGGAGCCCAATTGGCACTTCCTGCACCAAGTGACTCAAGACCTACCGTACCTAGGCTGGAGATGAACCCAACAGGTATACCAAGACCACCAGGGCCTTTTGTAACCCACCCACCGAGCGATGCTCCAGTTCACTATGTCGAAGAGCCTAGTGAAGAGAAAACATATGTCCACCCATACATATCCTATGATGAGGAGGGCAACCCAATCCTGATGGACTATCGGCCGCTGCCGATGATGGGATTAGGTAGAGGAAGAGGCAGAGGCTTTGGAGGGCCAAGCCAAGATCCGATCACATGCTGGACTTGCGGTCATCCAGGCCACATGTCATCACGTTGCCCAGAGAAGGAACAAGTTAACAAGGACGAAGTGAATCTCCAATGCACATAGTGTGGGATCACTCACCTGTTTCCTGATTGTCCTAGGAGGAAACCATCAGCTAGCTCTGCCAACGTACCGTCAGTACCTCTGGGGCTATTTGGAGTGAAAACCTTTGATAGTAAGGACACACCTATCCCACTACAGGTTATGACGTGAGCTCAAACAAGGCAGACATGCATCTCTCTACCAGGACCTAGCAATCTTGACGCAGCCTCGATAGGGAAGAAAAGCCGCAGGCGGAAGAAGAAGAGATCGGAAGATAAAGTCGCACTAAAAACTGAGAGTGCTGCAACTCTACTTGTCAGAAAGAAGGTCTCAGGTGCAAAGGCAGAGACCTCAGCCCCGAAGACAGCTAAGCTAGGGAGTGCCAAGGTAGGGGAATATCCCCATCCCAAACGGCAACTCGAAGCTATAGCCAAAGTCAAGGAGTGGGTCAAGGACACCTAGGAGCACCTCAAGGATGTTGAGCCCATACTAGAGGATCCAATGGACAATTTTTCCAGTGTGAGCACACCAGTATCGCCCACAAAACCACAAACTAAAAGTGTGTCCTTGCCACCGGGGGCAACTCAATAGCCAAAGGGGGACTTACCAGGGTAGACAGAATGCAAGGCCCAAGAGTGCTAGCCTTAGGGGAAGGCAAGAGCCCAGCAGTCTCCTTCAACCTTGCTGTCCACCCTAGTAACTCTAAGCCTAGAAGAACTGCTTAGGCAGAATCCTTCCTTGTGGCAAGAGTTAAAAGATTTGGTGGAGGGACATATAGGACTTACGGGTGCTGATCAGCAAGATCACGATGCAGTTACGCAAATCCCCAGTCTAACTCTACACTCAACTCCTAAGTCATTGCACATCAATGCTTCTGGGAAGGCACTGAAATGCATGCAGTCCTACCTGTTCTAGCCTTAGGAGATATGATGCGGAAGGGAATTGTAGACACAGGCGCCGGTGTTAGCATACTGAGCTATGCAGTTTTAGAGGCATGGGGAAACCCTCCTATAGAGATTGCCAGGTTCAATGTCACGTTAGCAAATGGAATGAAGATAAGGCCATTTCGAGTCTTAAAGAACTGGCCAGTGAAGATTGCAGGTGTGCAGTTTTCCGTGAACTTCATTGTCATGAAGGGAGTGGACTACGACATACTGCTAGGCCGAAACGCTCGAGTCATTGAAGATTCGGAGAATGGTTTGATCTTCTTAGGGAGCACAACTGAAGCAGTAAGGGTAGAGATGGACACTTGGAAAACGACCCCCGTTGACCTAAATGCCATCTCAGCCGTGCTGAAAGGCGATGCTCAAACGACCAAACCCTATGGATCACTCACTAAATATATTCCCTGCCCTGAGGATGAGCGGGATTGGATGCACGTCTTGGCAACCATTGACCTACCATTCTTAGATGAGGAAGAACTATATCGGCAGGTTGCTAAAGCCGCAACCATGCCAATAGAGGATCTAATTGTGCCACTCTGCATGATGGCAGGAAACTCATTCAACCCAAGGGAACCTGTCTCATTCCATATCCCCAGCAATAAGCTAGAGCTTCAGGAAATTGTAGAGTATCTGACAAACACACTGAAGGGCAACTCGACTGCCAACCTGAAGCCCCTACGTGATCCGTTGACTAAGCCAGAATGGATATGGACCAAAGTCCACGACTTGAATTTGTTATACAATTGGGCTTTAGTTACTGACGACAAGGAGACTGAAGAGGAAAGCTTAGGTGATGATGAACGGTCTGAAGAGCAAGGCTCTAACAATGAGGAATATGAGGACTGCCGCTCTACAGGACATGAAAGTGAGGAAGGGATAGATACAGTAGAGTATGACACAGAAGAAAGAACGATAGAACAAATCAGGGTAGACCCGAGACCTAGGAAGGGAATGATGAATTGGAGTGAAAAAGGAGTTATGCGGATGGAGTGTGATAGATATTGGATAGAACACATGGGAGCTGTGGATTACAAGCAAGCCGGAGTAGCACAACCATGGGTGATCCCAGTGCTCAAGACGGATGCATCTATTGAACTACGACCCCCTGGGGAAACTCCTTCCTCGAGCGAGGGATGCGAGTTTAACTCGGAGTCAAAAGTCAGCATCGAGAGTGATCCCGAAATACCCCAACCCTCTAAGGTCAAACACACAAAAGGGGACTTGCCAGTCCACCTAAGGCGCAAGAGATTAAAGGAGGAGGCCAGGACGCGAGTGAAGGGCTTAGAAGCAGAGAGGCAAAAGAAACCGCATGATCTACCCAAACGGTTTATGAAATTTAAAAAGGGTGACAGAGTAGTGATTCTGCCAGGTGCAAAGAGGCAGGGCCAAACTAGTGAATCGATTGAAGGACCTGCCAAAGTCAAGGAACTCAACTTGGCTGGGGAGGGCGAAAAGCCAAGACCTGTATTCATTGTAGACGATTTGACCGAGGATGAGGAGGCCAAATTTGTTGCAGTCTTGCAAGAGTATATTGATGTGTTTGCCTGGACATTGGAAGAACTTAAAGGGGTCGACCCTAGGGTTGTGACTCATAATATCCCAATGGTCCCTGATGCAATGCCAACAAAGCAATGACCTTACCCCATGAATCCCAAACACGCCCAATGTAGTAAAAGAGGAGATTGATAAGCTCATGAAGTCGGGATTCATATATGAGATTGAACAGACAGACTGGGTATCACCGATTGTGATCGTGATGAAGAAGAACGGAAAAATCCGAGTGTGCGTTAATTACAAGAAAGTTAATACTGCTACGAAGAGGGATAACTACCCTTTACCATACACCGAGCACATGCTTGAGAGGGTAGCAGGTAAAGAGGCCTACAGTTTTTTGGACGGCTTCTCGGGCTACAATCAAGTGCAAGTGCACCCTAATGATAGGCACAAGACTGCCTTCGCCACGAAATGGGGTGTATTCGCCTACATTGTCATGCCCTTTGGGCTGATGAATGAGCATGCGACTTTCCAACACTTAATGTGCACTATCTTCAAAGATATGCTTAGGCGCAAACTAGAGGTGTTTGTAGACGACTTATGTGTACACTCTAGTTGGGCCGAACACTAAGAGAAACTAAGAGTTGTCTTTGAATGGTGTCGGTTATACAACCTCTCGTTGAACCCCTTGAAGTGCCAGTTCTGGGTGAAACACGGATGTATCCTAGGGTACATGGTGTCAAAGAACGGCATCGCCATGGACTTTTCAAAAGTCAGAGTCATTGTCGACCTTCCGCCACCCAATAACTACAAGGGAGTTCAGTGTTTCTTGGGACATACTGGATACTATCGCCGCTTTGTACTAAATTACGTACTGATTGCTAGACCATTGTACAAACTGTTGATAGTGTTCGAGTGGACAGAGGAATGCTAGCGCGCATATGAAGAATTGAAGAAGGCTCTTACCACTGCACCAATCTTACGAGCCCCAGACTCGAACATAATGTTTCATGTGCACATAGACGCCTCTAAGTTTGCTATTGGGGCCATGTTATGCTAGCCGGGTGAACACAACTTAGACTATCCTGTAAGTTTTGCCAGCAGGCAACTCACAGAGACCGAGATGAATTATTCCACCACAGAAAGGGAGGGGTTGGCCATGGTATTTGCTGTAAAGAAATTTAGACATTATTTGTTGGCCACTTCCTTTGTTTTCTTTGTTGACCATCAAGCCTTGCTCTATCTTGTGAACAAGCCTTGCACTACAGGATGCATAACTAGATGGTTACTTCTCCTATTGGAATTTGAGTTCTCTGTGATTGTATGCAAAGGAAAGCAGCATTACATGGCTGACCATATGTCCCGCATACCCACAGGAGAAGCCGTTGGACGAGGCATACCTGACGATTTACCGAATGCACATCTCTTTAACCTGTTTAGTGAGAGAGAATTGTTTAAAGCTGATCTGATGCGATATTGGGCCGATGATGTAGTTCAGGTGCTGGAAAACGGATTACTTGAGAGACCAATTGAGAAGGCGAGGCTGAGGAGACTTATTTTGAAAATCCAACCATACCAATTGATAGCCGGCCAACTCTATAGGTTAGGACAAGACGGTTTGTTGCGTAGATGCGTGTGTGAGCACGAGATGCACGATGCATTGAAAGAAGCACATGATAGAATCGCTGGAGGAAACTTTAGCAAGGATACAATAGCCCGAAAGGTGCTGCAATCCCAACTATGGTGGTCCACCCTATTCCGTGATGTTGCTAAATTTGTGAAGCACTGCAATGCCAAAGGACCAAGGTGCTCGTACGCAAAGATAAAATGGAGTTGAACCCTGTCATAGCCCGACAACCCTTTGAAAAATGGGGCATCAACTTCATTGGACCTATCAGTCCCGTGGCACAGTACTCTCAACCTTGCTACATCATTGTGGCAACTGATTATCTAACGAAGTGGGTGGAGGCAAGAGCTACCAGGAAGAACGACACTAGAACCACTGCAAAGTTCTTGTGGGAGCAGGTCATTTCATGGCTTGGGTGTCCAATAGAATTAGTCAGCGATCAGGGCACACACTTCATTAATGAGGTGATATCGCATCTGCTCTCTACTTTTCTAATCATTCACAGAAAATCCTCACCCTATTACCCTCAGGCTAACGGACAAGTGGAATCCACCAATAAAATCCTAGTCAATGTACTCACAAAGGTGGTATCTACATCTCGGAGTGACTGGGACAACAAGTTAATGGTGGCCTTGTGGGCCTATTGTACGGCTTATAAAACGGCTATCGGCCAAATGCCCTTTAGGTTGACTTATGGAATAGAGGCCATTCTGTCCTTAGATTTTTTTGTCCCTAGCTTAAGGATAGCAATGCAGGAGCGTTGGGAGGGAAGGGACGCTTGGACAAATCCCTTGGTAGAGCTAGAACGTCTCATGGAAACCCGGCTCTTGGCCACACATGCGTTGATTTGTGAGAAAGCACGAAGGAAAATGTGGTTTGACAAGCATGTCAAACAATGCGACTTTGATCGGGGGGATCTCGTTCTGTTGTACTTTGTGAAGGGTCACAAACAGAAAATGAAATTCCGAGGACTAGGATCTTTTCGAGTACGCGCAATTAGTCGAACGGGCAACATTGAATTATAGACGCTCGAAGGCGAAGGAATCGGCTTTTTCAATGGCAGCTGCATAAAAAAATACTATCCTCCTTCCCACCTGTTGCATGAGCCACCTATGTTTGGAAGCCCCTGTCAACGTCCGTGTGGCTACTATTACGAAAATAACAGATCAAGATGAGGAAGCAGTGGTACCCATCTACTTACAAATCACCGTCACTGCGGAAAAGACCTATTCCTTTGATGCTTTGATTGACGAAGGTGCCGATTACAATATCTTGACGCACGACCATTGGACACGCAGTGGCCAACCTAAACTGCAGCCCACCAACGCCAAACTCACCCCATTTGGGGGCAATGCTTACACGCCCTTAGGGAAGTGCAAAGTGGTCATTTCTATCGAGTCTGAATGTATACCAGCTTTCTTTCACATGTTGCCTAACACAAAAGGGGCCGGTAGTATGTCACTATTAGGTCGTACTTTTAAGAAGCAGACGAATTGTAATGTGGATTATAATCTAGATCGCATCCATCTTGCTATAGGCAATGTGCGCATAGTAACGACTTTCAGCAAGGGCTGTTCTAACCCTTTCAACAGTGTGAAGCCACCGGTAGAAATCGCTACAACCACAGTTATGCTCTAGTCTGCACAAAAGGACACTAAAGTCTCACGCCAAGCTCTAGACCCTAGACCCAATCCCCCCCAAGAGTGCTCACAAGGCCAGGGAGTCTAAGCTTATATGGGTGCCAAAGCGGCGAAGACCACCTCCGGGTAGACCACCCAAACGTGCTTCTAAACACCAAAACAATCAGTCACATCATGGCCTAAGAGGCAATTTGGATGCTATCCACGTAGGCAAACAACCATGCCGCGATGGATCCCCAAGGATCTCTTGTAAGCACAAGGCTACTATAAAGGCAACCCCTGGATTTGGGTACCTAAGAAGGGTAAGTCTAAAGGCTCATCTCCAAGCAACCTCACTCTAGTGAGAGAGGCTTGCAAACATAGTGCCCGAGCCGTGGTTAGCAAACCATTGCCGGCTGTGACTCATAAGTCCCAGCTAATTTATCGACCCAAGCAATCACCGCAAGCTTACCTCACTCAAAGGAGTTGAATACTTCCGTGACTGTGCACTCAGAATCCAGCACAACTTCCATGCCACCAAAGCTTCCTACAATACTTCAAAGTGCTGCGGAGTGCAAAGCCACACCCGTGACACCAGCAGTGGAGTCACTGCTATCAAGCTCAAGTGCACCATCACCACTAGCAGGTCTTAGGCCTTCCTATGCGGTGCACTCTTTCCTTTCCTTGGCTAAAGACCTTGCTGAAACCTCGGGAGATGACCTTGTGACCTGCATCAAGGTGTTAGACCACACCTTCACCACATTTGCAAGGAGTTATGAGCGGCTAGACCTAGATCTTCTTGATGAACCACTTGCTTCAGATGTTCGTGCCTTACCATGCACTTGGGAGGAATACGAGTTTATGACCGTCAAATTCCCCAAGATTGCTGTTGAACTAATAGCAAATAAAGAGATCTCAAAGGAGCAAGCTGTTCTTAGGCGACTAATCACCTCATGCCGTAAGCCTCCTCGTTCTGCTCCCAAACAAGAATTACATGAGCTCACGCAACTTGCAAGCTCAACTTCCTCATTCTTACGGCAGTGGTTCACTCTGCGGACCCAATGGGAAAAGAAAGGCTGTCGTATCATGACAAATGCCGAACAAAGGAGGGCAATTAAAACCATAGAGTACAATCCTACTTATGTGGCACCTCTTTCATTTAGAGTTTTGGCCATTACCCGGAACCAACACTAGATGACCAGGTCCTAGCCCATCCTTACATTGACCAATTCCTTACGGAAGAAGAACTACACATTGCAAGCCACCTTAATACCAGATATATTTTTCACGATGTCTTGACCTATATCTCCCAAGTTTCTGTACAACCCTGTGAACTCGATTGTCACGCTCAACTTGAGTACAACCCTGCATTTTATGAGTGGCCGTTGGCCGGAACACCCCATCACAATCACCTTTGATGTCCGCACCACTTCGTTCAAATCCTAGGAAGGATTTTCATCTTTCCAAGGGGGAGGAAGGCCAAGAAAGGCATAAATAATTGTTGAAAGGTTGAACTCAGTAGTGATCAAAATAAAAATTAGTGAGCAAAATTGTTCAGGTTCTTTGCATGCCTGTTTGCGTAATTTTCATGCTTACCTTCAGTTAGCCATGTTTTCCTTTTCCACTTGTGATTAATGAAAAGTATTTTTGTTGGGCAGGAACCCGAGATGGCTCATCATGACCGCGCTCATAAGCTTCCCTTCACGGAAGAAGAAAAGCAAAAATACATGCTGAATTTGGAAATTCAAGCTTACGGACGGTTGAATTTCCGAACGGTCCACAACCTATCCAGGGTCGTGGAAATGGAGGAAGCAGCTAAGCAGGTCATAGAAAAGTGCAAAATGACCAAGTATGTGGAGAAGGCAGAGCAAAGGGTGGATATGCAAGGTGTGTCAAGTTCTTACGAACTTTTGACTCTGCCTCCAAGAGTGCCACGGTGATCGTAGGAAGGGGGGATGCTGCCAGGCAAGTCAGGGTGCCCTTAAGCAAGGAACTGGTAGAAAAGGCTTTGGGCCTAGAATCAAGGGCCGTAAAGAGACCAAAAAGGGATGTCTTTGCCATGCTGAAAATGGACAGGAACTAGGTGCGGTCCAATGATGGAGTCAACATCCAGGACATCCCTGATGATGAAATCGGCATGCGTGCTAAAGTCATGCACACCCTCTTCTCCAGCCATCGATACACTGCCTATATGGGCAGAATAAATGTGCTTGTGCTTGAAAGCCTCGCAGCCAATGCACTAGAAGAGGTCGATTGGAATGAGTATGTAAGACACACAATCAAGAAGGCCGCCGTAGCGCTAGACCTGGGAAGCCAACTTGCTGGAGGTGAATCCCCAACAACAAAAGATAGGAAGAAGGCCGCCTCCAAAGCATCATTCGTTGGATATGGAGGTGTGCTAGCTACCCTCATTGAAGAAGCGGTTAAGGAGGCAGGAGTAGCAGAAGAGGAGCAGGAGAGACCGCCACCCTCACCACACTATGAAGAATCCTCTGGATTTGATGAGGAAACAGAAATAGATGAGAGTAGCGATGAGGAAGAAAAGCAGGAAGAACAACGCCAGTAGCACCAAAGAGAGCAACGCACTAAGCGCTTCCAACAGCAAAGGGAAGAAGAAAGGATGAAGAAAGAGAAAGAAGAACTGCAAAAAGTGCAAAGAGTGTCAAGAGCCCAGGAAGCAGAGAGGAAGAGGAAAGACAAAGAGGATGCACAGGAATGGAAGAGGAATCTAGAAAGGCCAAAGAGGAGAGGAAAAGAAGGGCCAAGGAGGAGGAAGAAGCCTTGAGGAAGAAGGAACAAGAAGATGTGGAGCTTGCAATTCACCTATGTGTGGAGCAACATCAATGGCAAAGAAAGCAAATCTCACCCTAGGAGGATGAGAACCCGGCCATGAGCTTGAACATGCTAGATCCCACCCGCCGCCGATCAGAGGCAAGGGCAAGGAAGCCATCATGCCTGTTCCCCACCAGCTTCGTGCCAACCAACCCTGCTGCTTCCGTAATAACCATCCCTGCCCCAAGGACTTTGCCAAAGGTCGATGAGAGCAATATGGTCACATGGCTACAGTTCTTGGTGGAGAGCGAGTTGGCAAGAGAAGCGGGCGTGGCCACCCCAGTGTCAGGAGTGAAGAGGGTAGCCATGGCTGATGTGGAGCTAAGGCTAGAGCTTAAAAGACAGAAAACGGAAGCCACTATCACCGGCGCCACCATGTCCCATCCCCTACCTCTAGCAGGCCAATACGATGAATACGTTAAGGAGCTGCTCTCGCAGCTAGAAAAGGCCAAGAAAGAAAAGAGAATTGCCATGGAAGAGTTGGCAACAGAGCAAGAATCAAGAGCTGCTCTCCAACTAGAGAAAACTAAGCAGATAGCAGAATACCAAAGGGATATTGCTGTGCTAAAGGAGGAAGCCAGCAATAAAGATGCAGAAGAAGCAAAAGCCCTGAAGGAATGTGATGCTGCCTGGGAGGGAAGAAGAAAAATCTTAATGGATCATCTCAACGGAGAGAGGGAGACCATTGCTCACCTGCGGCTCAAGAACGATGAGCTCACTGCAGTCAACCTGGAGGCACAAAACCAGCTTGAGAAGATCAAACAGGAGATTGCAAAGCTAGACCAGCTAAGAGGAGAGCAGGTGCGAAGGATGCAGGTGAAGCTGGATCAGCTCAATGCACAGATAGCCAATGAACACCAGGAGAAATCCTGCCTACACCGCGAGCTCGAGGACCAGGAGCAACGACTCATGGCTATGACCCTCCATCAAGGGGGAGAGCCTGGAAGATATGGAAAAGAGAGCGAAGGAATGGGCTAACCACAACGAAAGAGGGTACGAGACTTGGCACGCCGACTGGCCAAAGCAGAAGGAGATAGAGTATTGGCTGAAAATTAGGCAGAGGCTGCCCAGCTCTCTATGATAGCCCAACAGCACACCTTCCTCAACACGCTGCTCCACTTCACCAAAATGGAAGAAAACGAGGCCAATGATTAGCTCTGAAGAAGAAGCTAGCCATTGCACATAGACCCCTAACAGCAGGCCTGTACGTACCACAACAACTAGGAGGCCCCCCATTGCAGAGCCTGGAGGAGCAAAGAAAATACCTTACATAGGTAGGCCTGACGGTGCAAGAAATCGACGAACTCGGCTTCACAGAAGAGAAGGCACGAGAAGATGTGCAGGCAGAAGGGGGTGAACCAGAGTTTGATCTGGGACCTTAGGAGGAGGACTACGTCCCACCACCCCCTCCTCCATGACAAGATGAAGTGCAACCCACTGACACATCCGCTGAGAGGAAAGCAGCCCTGGCTAACTGTAGAGGAGAAATGGTGGAGAAGGCGAGGAAGAAGTTGAACGTTAGACCTGTCCCAAGACAACCTGCCCCTCTCCCACCGCGCCTTGAGGACCTCCCCGTTGGATTCCATGCAGAGCTGATCATCTGGGAACAGCAGGAGTGTGCCCATAACCCCTTTGACTTGAGCTTTGAGCTTCCCACTACACTAAATAGAGTAATGCCCATTGAACTTGTAAACGATGTAATCGCTATGGATGCAAGGCTCAAGGACAAGTGGCTAGCAGAGCGAGAGGCCAACCCAACTGCTTGGGGAGTCGAGGACCGTGAATTTTGGCATGATAAAGTCCTCCAGGTGCCTAGATTGATGGAGGGCTATAATTGCCAACCCACCTGGAGAAGACGCATTTTTTATGTCAACCTGGATGCTTGGATGGCGTTTTGTAACACCCTCCCTTCTGAGAGAAACGACCCCACTTTCATGCCGTATCCTCGAAGGGTAGGCATGGACTTTAATCCGTCCATCCATGGCAGGTTTGACTTCCCTATCATCTATAACGCCAATAGCACCTCCTATAAGGATGCCCTTGTATTTACCCTCCCTAATTTGTACAGCTCCATAGATAGATTCCTTAGTGAGTTCACATCATGTCCTGACCCCGCCTTCATAACAACTTGTAATTATCTTAGACTAATTAGGGTCCTAATCCACCAAGAGCTTGCACCTCAAGAACGCCACCTCCCACCCCTTTACTTTGACCCCAACGCCATAGATAGCAGCACCATGACTCGCCTCATGATGCGCGTGACTCTTTTGCCATCCTTCTGTGTTGCACTACTTGAGGATATGAGCGATATCAAATTCACACAGTGCAACCACCCTTTCCTTTCCACCACCACTCTCAAAACCCGTCTCAATCTCAAGGGCTACTTGCTGAGTCGCAAATTTCTTAACAGAGCCCCCCGCCCCCCACAATCCCCTACCCGCCATTCGGATGATGAGGATTAAATTCCCGTCATGCCCTTGTATCACATGCATCTATGTATAGCCTCTTCAAAAAAAAAAAAAGGGGGCCACAAGGCAACAAAAGAAAGGGTGAATTGGAAAGAAGAAGACAATAGCAAAGAATAGCAAATCCTGTTGAGATTCAGCAATCACACTCACTGACAGCCTCTTTGAATGGAGCTTCAGGGCCAAGGACATGCATGCTTACCTATCCCATATGCATAGTGGTGCCTACTGCAGTTTCCTACTTTCCTATAAAGCATTGTACTTGCTTTCTTTTCTTAATGCAATGATAGTACTCTTTTCTTATAAGTAAAGTGTCAGTGTCATTGTCCACATACACAAGATTGTGTTTATGAGTCCAAGTCTCAATCTTGGAACCTAATTCACTTGTGTAACAAACAGTGTCTTTGTCTCCTCCATCATGAGTTTACTCTTCTCCTTTCATCCACCATAACTAACTGCCATGCTCTAGATCCATGTACTTTCACATGGTATCAGAGCTCAGTTAGGCATGGCCTAGCCTCATCTCTGCTCTTTCAGCTCTTCTTTATCTTTCCTTAGCTCGGCTTGAATTCATGACTTCACTCCCAACTCCATTCTCACTCTACCTTCAATGAAGCTCCAATGGCTGCCATAGCCAGCCTGCACCCTACCTACTTCAAGCTCTTCTATCTCACTCCACAGGTCAAATCTCTTGGAGCTTTCTTCTGGAAAAATGTTTCCCTACTTCCAAAGGTTCTTGTTGACACCTCAATCAGTGACATTGGGCTCCTATAGCTCCAGCATTGTCATTCTTCTTTGCTTCTGTCCTGTGGCCACCATAGCCAGCATGGACCTACCTCTGATATGGGCTGAGATCTCCCTCTACAGGTCAACTTAGCTTATGACCTCTTCTTGGAAGATATTCCCCAACATTAGGCACAACTCTCTATCACATTAATTGATGACATTGTTGCTCTCTAGCCTCGGCATTGGATAAATCGACTGCGCCTGTCTTGATCTGCGCCCGATCTGATTTCGTCACTCTAACTGCCCTGCGCGCGACGCAATCATGACGAGTACTATAGGGCTTTGATAGCCCATGAAGTAAGCTATCTTTCTATAATTTTTCTTTTTGAAAATGATCAAGTACAACTCCTGCAATCTGCAAAAAACCAGGGCCCTGTCTCAGAAACCCTAATTCCACCATAGCCAAAATCTCCCAAGCTCATTTTTCTCTCATTTTCTCACTCCTGCCACTAAACTAAGCTAAAGCCTACTAAATCTAAAGTTCCCAGCATCAAATCAAGGAGGGGAAGATTTGGATTTTGAAGATCTTGAAGAATTTTGCAAATTTGGAAGACTCAAGGAAGAAGATACAAACATAGTGTCCATTGATACTCATCTAGTACTCTTAGCACTTGTGTCTTGTGACACAACTAACTCTTCTGCTGAAATCTAAGAAATTGGTGCTAATTTGCTGCTGTTTCAGGCATCCAACATGGGAAAAGACTCTCCAAATGCTCGGTCCAAGGGAGTCGGGTTTCACACCTGGCAAACCTGCATCAAGCTCATCCTGATGAAGAAGGGTCTCTGGGCCATCACAAATGGAAAAGAGAAGAAACCTCGAGACGTGGACCTTGCAGTTACTTGGTAGAAGAATGATGACAAGGCACAAGCCATCATTAAGCTGGAATTGGATGACAACTACATCCATCATGTGGATGCCAATGACACATCCCATGACACTTGGGACAAATTGGATACCTTATTTGGTGCACAGTCAAAGTCGTTTAAGTATGGTCTATTGATTGAATTTTTCCTACTTGATATGAAGCCTCATACATCCCTGGCATCCCATCTGAACTACATGGAAAGCTTGCTTACTCAACTTGCAGGGATGAAGCTAAAAATGGATGAAGATGTTTGTATTGGTGTCTTGTTAAAAAGGCTGCCTCCTGCCTATAATAATGTATCAACCACTCTAACCAATATGCCTGATCCTCAACTTGTTGATATTAAAGCCTCTCTGGTAGAGGAAGAAAAGAAACTTAAAAGCAAAGAAGAGCTTAGCACTTCAAAGGATGAAAAAATGTTATATGTAAACAATAGATACAAAGGTAAAAAGGAACCGCGCTTCTGTGACTTCTACAAAAGGATCGGACATGCTAGGAAGAGGTCCCAAAAGGCCTATCTTGCAACTATGAAAGAAGAAGAAGACCATGGACCAAAAGATGAAGATGAAGATGAAGATGAAGACCACCAAGATTGGAAGGAGAAGCCTCATCAATCCTTCTACTCTCATTACTCTGATAGACTCTTTTAAAAGCCTTGTATTTCCTAGCCCTAATGCTTCTTGCCATAAGCTTTGTAAAATCCTCATCTAACTTGGCACTACAGTCCCTGTACACTTTGTGAGGCCCCTGTTACAGCCTATGGATGTCCATCATGTTTTGGTGCCCACACTTAGCCTTTTCTGCGACAACCTCTGGTGTCTACCATGTTTGTGGTGTGCTCACACTTTGCAGGTGGTTCTCATTATAGCCTCTACACACTTTGTGCCTTTTTAGTTGTGATTGAGGAGGGGTGTTGAGATTCAGCAATCACACTCACTGATAGCCTCTTTGTATGGAGCTTCAGGGCCAAGGACATGCAGGCTTACCTATCCCATATGCACAGTGGTGCCTACTGCAGTTTCCTACTTTCCTATAAAGCATTGTACTTGCTTTCTTTTCTTAATGCAATGATAGTACTCTTTTCTTATCAGTAAAGTATCAGTGTCATTGTCCACATACACAAGATTGTGTTTATGAGTCCAAGTCTCAATCTTGGAACCTAATTCACTTGTGTAACAAATAGTGTCTTTGTCTCCATCATGAGTTTACTCTTCTCCTTTCATCCACCATAACTAACTGCCATGCTCTAGATCCATGTACTTTCACAAAGCCAAGGGATGAATCTACTACTAAGCAAAGATAAGAGAAAGAGAACTTTGCAAGATGCACTTGCAACTTCCCTTCACCTTGTTGTGCACCACAATCACTGCACCTAGGGTTCTCCCTAGCCCCTTCCCCACTTCACACTTAGGGCACATCAAGGGCAGGACTTTCAGACCTGTCACCCTAAGACTTGCACCGCACCTCCAACGACACACGAACTGGGTCCTCAAGTGTGGGACATTACCAAGGACTTGCCCAAGGTTAACCAATCTCCCAGTTCCACTGCCACGGGCACCACACACTACACGGAGAGGCAGACACACCCTTTTGGGGGTGCACAACTTTTCTTGCAGGTTATGTTCGAGTTTCAAGAACTGGCTACTCAGCTGAAGAAGATCACTCACGTCATCCTTTGATGACCAAAACTTTTCCCATGTGCCGGACATGGCACCATTGCTGTTGTTTCAGGAGCTTTTCCGCATTGGACTGGACGGACCAACATGCTTCATGTCGCCAACCATTTGCCTGCTGATGACTACCATGATTGAACCAAATCGAGCAAAAGGATTACTCAGTAATATATCTGCCATTGGCATAGATCTTGGAACCTCATCTTCCAAGGATGCATGCCTAACGCCTCAAGATCTACGGATCACTTATTGATTCCACAAGCCTGAAGATTTTCAATGCAAGGGTGAAGATCTTCAATGCAGCACTAAAGATCTTGAAATCAAAGACAAAGATCTTCAAATCAAAGACATAGATCTTCAATACGCAGACGAAAATATCTTTGTCAAAGCAGACTTCGAGGGGTTCCTCCAGAATAAATCCCTCCAATACCATCCTCTTAAGGGATTGCTTATTGATCAAGCGTTTCTGATGCTCGAGGGACGACCGGCTACATATTCTTCACCCATCAACTAGATAACCTATCAGCCTTTTCTGATTGATTGAGCGTTTTTTATGCTCGAGGGACAACCGGCTACATATTCTTCACCCGCCAACTAGATAACCTATCAGCCGCCGTCGCCGAATGAAAGCCACAACTGTGTGAGAAATGCCGAGCCCCTTCATGAAGCCTAAAGCACGCCGGAATCTCTCCTGGCCATCGGCATTCAACTCCATCACCTCTCATTCACACCCTCACCTTTGAATCTGTATCATCTACCCACCAGTTTTGCTTAGCGGCGACCCAATTATTCCACTACTTCCCACTATAGTGCCATGGGACTGGCACTTGGCTAGGAGGGGGTAATGTTTACCATATTTACCGCAACACAGAGGAGCGGGAAAATGAAAAAAAAAGAAATAGCAAAAAAGGTGCAGCATAAAAGAGGGAAAAGGCGCCCAAAAAATTTAAATGTTCAGGCACGACCCCTGAAAAGTCTAGTGTCGCCCCGAGACAGCAAAAGAGTAAAAGGTGCACCATTAAGTGTGGAAGCACTCCCGAATCCTTGTAAAAGAGTGCCAGGCCTCCTCGTGTGCAAATTGTATGCTTTAGTTGGGAATATGATAAATTAGAATGGTGGGAAATGAGAAATGGGCTTAGGCCAATGGCCGACCTTGTAAAAAAGGGGATGACCGCCCAAAAAAGGGAGGGCATGTATATAAAGTTCAAAGTGAATGAGAAGCTCATCCTTGTGTGTGGCAAAAAGTGGCTCTCTTCCTCTTCTCTTCCTCTCTTCTTCTTCTTGCTTGTGTGTGCTCTTGAGAGAAGGAGTGTGAGAGTGTGAGGGAGTGAGTGAGTGTGTGGAAGTGAGGGATCAAGAGGGTGAAGCTCTTCACCATCTCCTCTTCTCTTCTTCTCTTCTCTTCTCTTCTCTTGTGCACGTGGCTATGGAGGATGGAGCTCATGGGAGAGGGATTGAGGTTGCTTGAGCTAGCATCAAGTATCGTGGAGATATCAGTGTGCAAGAGAGAGGAGGGTACTTGATCGAGCATCAAGGTAAGCTCACTACACTCGTAAGGTAGGCATGGTGCGTCGACTATGTGAGAGGTAGCCATGGCCACTCAGCTTGAAACGCTTGATCAATAAGCAGTCCGTAGGTCTCGGGGTAGAGCTTGTAGCTTCCCCTTCAGTCTGTGACAACTGAAGGTTCAAGCAAGGATCCAAAGAAGGGAAAGGCTTCAAAGTCTCTTGTGAAGATCCCAGGGTTGTCTCAAATTACAGACGTCACAGCCTCTGAGAAGCTTTTGGATTTTCTCATAGAAAATAATATTGACATTGGTTTCTATTCAACAGCCAGGAAGATTTTCAATCCAGGGTGGGACTTTGATTAAGTTCTCAATTTCTCAAATGAGTTTATCAATGAATATTTTGCAGAGTTTGAAGAGTTGGCATATCATGTTGTTTAGTTGGATTCCAAGGAGTATGTTCACACCCCAGTTGGAAGGCCAGGCACTGAGAAGTCCTTGTTTACCAAGAAATGTGGTTATCATTCTCTTGATAGATTGTATGCACCTGAGTTATGTTGTTTACACCCAAAAAAATGCAAGCTTATGCTTAAGTCTACTACATTCATTGTATTTGCCCTTACCCTCTAAGATCTGATGAAAAGCATAAAGAAACCTCAAAATTGAATAGCGGTTGCCTTCTTAAAGAGATTGTAGATGAAGTTGATGTTGAGGAGCAGCTAGATACCCAGATGGAAGCATTAGTTGCAAAGGACCTTGATGTTGCTAAATTCAGAGCAGAGACAGTAATTGAAGAGACCTCTATAGAGGTTGATGAGCCATCTGACACTCCTTCAAGCCTTATTGTTCCATCTTTGCCTACTTTCCCAATTAAAGACAAGGAGTACATATTATTGTCTGATCTTCAAATTCTTTTCAATTTGAGAGAAGATTATTGCTTGGCAATTATTGCAGAGGCATTTGTAGATGCAAAAGGCATAGTGGATGTTGAAAATGAGTCCAAGGAGGACTTACTCAAATTAGATACTCAAATGTCTGATGATGATTTTATAGATGCATCAAATGCTTTTTTCCTATGTTTAAGCAAGGTTAAAGATGCTGAGAAAGAGTTACACGTTGCTGACAAAGAGTTTGACCAATTTCAAGAGAAGCTTGGAATCTCCAATTTTGGAAGGGAGGAGTCAGAATATGTAAAGGAGCTCAAGGATGTTAAGGAGACATCAATAAGCTTATGGAATCCAAGCAAACTTGAGAGTGATGAAAATCAAATGGTAATGCATTCTTTTGTTTTTGTGGAACCACATACATATTTTCATTTTTTTTCACTTGTGGCTGTTGCTTTTACAGTTGGAGATTGCAGATGAGGATAATGTCTTCGGAAGAGCCAAATGATCAAGAGTTGGTGGTAGTTCCCTAAAGGATGTTGCACTTGGGCATTATATATTGAAGATTGATCCCAATATTCTGTTGGTTTTGCATAGCACTTTCTCAGAGGAGGCCTCATGGCCAATTTTTTGTGTTAAAGCACTTACAAGGATTATTGGATACTCAGGTTTGCAGTACAATGCGCACAAAGTTATGTTTTTGGAAAAGACAGTAGCCATCCGAATATTTGGTTATGGTCCCAGCTTCTCTGCCTCCAGGGCTAGATACTTCCTGGCATACTCATCTTATGTTTTAGTAGCAAACAAAACAGATATCAAATCCATAGCTGGATACAAGAGAATAAAGTTTTTACATTATAGAGGAAAAATGCATGAGGAGGGCGAGGATGTAAAGGCTCTTAAAAGCTAGCCATGTATATAATATTTTGAAAATAGTATTGGTATTTTAGATTCAACAGCATTTATTGTGTTCTCGATCTTTGAAGTTGTCTTCGAAAAAACCAATTGAATAACTCCTGAAGGGCATTGGTTTTTGTTGCTCCTCCTCCATGTCTGGTGCTCCAAAAGAAACACATACGTGCTTGGTAGTGAGATTTCTCCATACCTTGGCTACTGTAAGTTGCTAGGGGCCCTTGCTCTTCCACAAAATAAGGCCCATGAACAAGAAGAATATGTTGTGACAACCCAGCAAGAAATATTTAGTTTAAATCATTAAACCTTGTTTTCAAAGCAAAAAGATTCAAATTTATGTCTATCTTACCAAGTAGAAAGTAATATCATTTTCTCCCCAAGCTTCCTTAATTGCTTGAACAAGATCCACAATTGAACGTTTTTACTCTTCTGAATAGTTAGATGCTATATTTTGTTCCCTGAGCTTTTTTAAAAATATGTCAAGGTGTCTCCAAACCTCCATTCGTAGGAATGCAATTCGTGGTGTGCTAGCCACATTTGTTGTGATTGCACACAACTCTCTCCAGCACTTCCACAATGCGTTCATTTGCTTACCAATATGATTTCTTAGAAATCGTATAGCTTTTGCACCCCCCATAGAGACATATGCTAAGACCTCTCTTGTTTTCCCTAAGGCTATTGGATCCTTTCTCAGGTGAACTTGACCTCCATGAAAACCTCTCTTGACATATGCTAAGACCTCTCTTGTTTTCCCTAAGGTTATTGGATCCTTTCTCAGGTGAACTTGATCTCCATGAAAACCCATTTTTGACAGTAAAGCCTCACATTTATCAATGCATTCATCTAACAAAGATATTGGTTTTATTGAATATGCATAGTCAAGATGCAATCTAAGAAACTTATCAATTATTCTAATCTCTGCATGTAATGTACAAATATGAACGTTCCTTAGAGAGATTGAGAGAATAAGATCCCACAAGCCATCCATGTTTTTGAACTTGCTCAAATCTATAGAGTTCCCAGTCGGAGCTCTTCTTGATGGTCGCAAAGTACTCCATTCTTTGGATCCCAAACTCTCCATGTAATAAATACAAGGATATTTTGCATTGGCCCCATTACTTAATCCATGCATACATTTGATACTTTTTAAGTCAGCACTCATATGCCATTCAACATTAAAACTACCAACACCATTGACTATCAACATTTCACCTTCACTTTGAGACTTTATAATATCAGGAATACCTGTATGAGAGAATAACCATTTCAAGATTTCATGACTTTCAATTGGTACATGGGCCGCACCGATCCACCAAAGCTCCATCTTGGATTGTATCTTAAACTGTTGTTCTTGCCCCCTACTAGTACTATAATACAATGCCCTGTTCATGATACAGATACTGACTCTTTCTATCTTTTGTCCCTTTTGAATCTGTGCTTTATCCAATTTTAGTGCGAACTTCAAAATACCACCACATTCTTGGATAATAAATTTATACATATGAACCATTGCAATCGGGACTCTTTTAAGATCAGTCCAAATATTATTAAATGTGTTGTGTTCAAAAAAGGCCTTTGTTTTATGTTTTTCATAGGGCATAGATCCCTCTATATGGATATACTCTCCAAAAACATCTGGAATCCTACGATTCATAGCTGTCCTAGCAATTGAAACTGCAAGAGGCCGAGGCAAACCAAATGCACTTATTCTATGACATTTAAGATTTGTAAACCACAATTTAGAGAGAGCATGATAACCTCTACGATTGATACCCATACTATCACATGTCTCCACTATTTCATTTGGTTTAATTGTTCCTTTTAAATCTTTCACTAACTCTTTCAAAGTTTGGCTTCTCAAGTCTACATTTTCAGGTGATTTAATAATCCTTATAGTGTCATTCTTTGTCATGGTTTCTTTAATGAGCTTAATCCTCTCATCATTCTCTCGAATATTAATATCTAAAATATTAGAGACACATCTCTTTGCAAGATTTAGTCTCCTTTTCTTCACATGACTACACAAGTCCATTATATTTTTAAGTTGTCTTTTTCTCTGTCTAAATCCTATTGGAGTTTCTTTCAAGCGCGATAAATTTTCTTGCAATGATTCATTAGAGTTGTCTAGATTATCAACCTTGTCCGTTAGCTCAGAAATAGTTTTTTGTGCCAACGTTAATGCTTCCTTCATTTCATGCATTTGTTCTCTAAATGTAAAAGATTCAGAATATAACCTCATGCAATAGCCAAGCATCCCATCACAACCATCTCCAACATACCTTATGTAGTCGTGAATATTGTAAAAAGGAGGATGTTTACATGTAGAAGGGTTCAGAGGATAAATATTTCCATCCATCCATAAGTCTACATGCTTCTTTCCTTGTAATCGCAACCTGTTAGCTTCATCCTTGTCCAACAATGCTCGATGGTGTATACTCCTCCAAGATGAATAGACAGGATCTAACTAAATAGTAAGTTTATACTTGCGTGGTGGGGCTGCACTTGTATTGGTAGAAGAGGTACTGGTAAACATTTTGGTAGGGAACCCTAAACAGGGCAACAATATCACAGAGAAGGAAATAGAACCGTAGGAAAGAGAGGTGCAGAAAATGAATGTCGAGGAATAAACGAGCGACGTCTTTTGGTGGGAAAATTCAAAAATACAAGATTTTGCAATTTCCAACATTAAAGATTGATGATATTTAATACCCGACCTCTTAAATGAATCATACATTCTCTCATTAATCACGTCCAGGCAGCCAAATTTGGAGGGTTTTTCTCTTCTAATCTCTTCTAATTAGCAACTTAATCATTTCCTTACGAGTGCCGTTTTGAAACGTTTTTGGCCCTAATGTAGGCAAACCCAATTTGATAATGTTATCTTTTGAACCAACACTTTCATAGTCCTAAAGAAGAGGTTTTCTTTATTAGGTATAAAATGCATTTGTTTGTTAACTCCCATTTCACACACATATGGTACACTTTCTTTTCAAGGAGGAAATAGCTTTGTGGCTCACATATAATCAAGGCAAGAAATGCCCTCCTCACAGTGGATGTCTTTGAAGAGGCTCAATGTGAAATAGCCTTATGATGGAGAAATATTAATAATTGAGTCATTGTGGTCAATAACTTGTTGTGCCATGTATAGTCCATGGAGCACACATTAAAAATATGGTTGCTCCTCTTTGGCATTGACCTTGCCTCTCATCATCTACTAGGGGAGGCTTTCATTAAGCTACATTTTGATTAGGTGGGAGAGCCATTGATTGTTGCACACCCCATTATGCTTGGAATATAGAGTAGATCTTAATGAGCACATCATGATTGTCATTGTGGGGTATGAGAAGATGGCTCTAGATTGATGATAGTGATGATATAGAAATTTATCTTTTATTCCCATAAGACTAGTGGTACTCTCATTTAGAGAACATGGAAAACTTTCCAAATTGGTTGAAAATTTGGCCATGACATTAACATCCCCTTGTATGCCACATTGGCCATTGTAAGTCGAGTGTGAATTGCATGCTCATAGTAGTGCATGATTCTAACAATAAACAACATGTAAATAAGATGACATGTCATGCTAAGAGCTTGGAACTTAATAATGTAATCTTTAAACCCACATAAGGAACCAATGTGCAGAAATGTGAAAAGTAACAACAATTATTATTCTTGGTTAGAATATAAAATTGATTCTGCGCATAAGTGTAAATCAATTGCACAAAGAATGGAATACAATGGTTGATTACTTCAAAGTCCCATAACGTATGCTCAATCCAAATAGAATCTGATTCTAGTTGCCTAGGGGGCAGGAGAGGGACCACTACAGAAAATGCAGGTGGAACAATTCTATTGGCTTCCTTTAGAGTAGCTTTTTTAGTGAGGGCTAATATGGTTTTTCCTTCCTTAAAATCCAAGAGGTCTAGATCAATGAGAGGAATACCTTTGGATTCAATGCTAGTGGAAGGAAGACAATGTCAAGCACTTTCGCATAAACTAAAAACCCTTAGAAAAACATTAGATAGATAGGAGGGAGTAAGTGAGGAACTAAGTATGAGAAGCTCGGTGAGGGTGAAGGTTCTCTTTGCCGCCCCAGGAAAAGAAGAAGCTGCCATTCTTCATAATGATGAAACAACGGCCATCAAGGCTTCCTTTAGCAGTTGAGAGAACAGAAGGGTGTAGTTGATAGAGAGGAGGCTCATGATTACGTAAGGAGTATTGCTACGAGGAGTTTCAAGGGTAAGTTGCAGCATCATCAGAGCTTCATGATTGGCTGTTTTATGAGGAAACTGAGAGTCGGGTGGAATGCATGGGAAGAGAATCCAAAAACAAAGCATATGAGGCGTAGGAGGGAGAGGAGAAGACCAAATATAGACTATGATCAGAAGGAGGGATAGTCGAGGAGAAGAAGGAATGAATTCTTTTGACCAAGAGCCTTAGTTTGTTATCGATAGAATTTTGCAAAAACAATAATGCTCTTTGATAGGATCACAAAAAGAAAAGCCTTATGGCTTTTAGGAAAGCTAAACATATGAAAATCCTAAAGCTTTTCAAATACGTTTATAACGCATGAGAAACCTACATATAGGACAGAGCACAAAGAGTTAGGGGCCCTTCTCATGATTTGTTTTCTTACATCTTATGTGAGAAGAGACGAGGGTCACTTATCAAGCTTGCGGGTTTTAGTGTGTCAAATTTCCACCAGTCTGATGTTGAAGGTTTGATGTTTAACCACAAATGTTATGAGGTATGAAGAATGAATGCAATTAACTATTCAAGCTCGATTTTGTTCAAGGTTTTAGATGCTCTACATTGTGCGTGTCTTCGTAGTAGTGGAGACTACAAGAGACATAGTTGTTACAATATATGTTGGATTGGTTTTGCTGATGTTTTGGTTGTCAATTTCACAATTTCACGTTTGTAGTATTTAGACAGAGTCAATTACTTCATTGGCAATCCTCCTTGTCATCTTGTTTTCAAGTTGTGTGAGAGAGTTATCCTCGGTCATAGCTCACGAAACATCGTTTTGGGTACCTCCACAAAGGAGTGCCGAAAATTCGACTTTTTTGAAATTTGTTGAATTTTTTAGACTATTTTTTAATGGCTAGTTCATTTATGGAATTTCACAGTACGAAAGGAGAGGATCCTCGGTGATTTCTCAAAAAATTAGAGCTTGGATGCATCATCTAGCAAATTACTGATTCGAACTTGAAACTTCAAATTGTGAAAATTCAGTTGTTAGATAAGGGTAGAAATTGGTTTGAAGATTATGAAAACACTCTTAGATTGAGAAATCCTCCTATTTCTATGGAATATGAAACTATCAGACACGCATTTCTTGATCGATTTAAAGAAATCGAAACTTCCTTGGACCCTTGGTGGAAAATAAAAATTTACTAGAAAAAAGAAGACCAGACCATAGAAGTTTTTGCCTTAGAATACACTTGACTTTGGGACCGTTTGGAACACATCATTATGCCTAGGAGAGAGAGAGCACTTGAAATGTTGAAAATAAAACATTTTGTCGAAAAATTACAAGGAGAGGTGAGGATAAAATTAGAAATTAAAGAACCAAGTACTTTTTAAGAAGTAATGATCGCCTTAGAAAAGGAGAGAAATTTTGAGAAAATAAAAAAGAGAGTCTAACCATTGAAAGCACCAAACATAAAAAATAGAGACAAAAAACGACAAGGGGATAGATAAAATTTTCAAATTTTAGTGAGACAGAATCCTCAATTAGCTCAAGAGGTTGAGGATCAATTGTTTGGACAAATGGAAAACATGAGGTTAGGAGCATTGAGAGGAAGACCTTGGGGAAGAGGAAGTGGGAGACCTATAGGGCATACAAGTTAGGAAAGTTTAGGAAGTGGAAGAGAAGGAAATGGGAGAGGATATTTTCGAAGACCAATGGTGACTTGTTTTTCTTGTGGAGAGATAGGTCATATCAATACAAATTGTCCATATCCAACTAGAGCAAGAGGGGATGTGTATTGTTTACCTCAAAATCTTCAGAACATACAAAATAATTTTGGAATAGAAATAAAAGATCATGTCACATCCCAATCATCAAGGCCAACAAAAGAAGAGAAAGGAAAAAGTATCATTAATTGCATTCTTATGGAAAAACAGAGTGAGGAAAATAAGACAGTTGATGTAATGATTGCTATCAAAAGGAGAAGAGATGTAGAGAGAGATGAGCCTGAGACTAGTAAGGTTGGTGAGGAAAGAGGAAGAAAGATTAAGAAATGAGAGAAGAAAGAAGGAAGTAAATCAAGAGCACCTAGGAAACACAAACACAAACCCTCTAGCTTATATTCATAATAATCTGAAAAGGGTAAAATGGATGGAAGATCTTAAAGTTGTTAAGATCTATCTATTTTGTGAAGCCAGTGTAAACTCAACCCCATATACTAGGTGCAAGAAGATCAAAGTAAACCCGTATATCTATGAGGAAGTTACAAAGATCGTTCTAGGCGCGACAGAATAAAAGTCATAGGTCGCTCTAGCCGCCACAAACACGACAAGGATGCACCCGATCTCCCTAAAAAATATAGATTCCTAGATATTTATTCTCAGAATCCAAGTTACTTCATAAAGGACGTATTAGAGTGTCATGCTTAGATTGTAGTAGGGAATCCTTTTCTGAGAAAAAATAAGATGAGCGTGTGAGCTATCTAAATAATGTATTTCTTCCCATTTGATTACCTTGTACATCCATTGTAATAAAGATTGATTAATACTTTATCAATCAGAGAAATAATGGAACCTTACTTTCCCTTGGAACCTTTGAAATTGCAGTTTAACTTTAGCAATGAAAAAAGAGTTTTATTTGAAATTTTTTCAATAAATTAAGTGAGAAATAATTTGAGTATCAAACTCTAATATTAATGCTATATAAATTTCGTAAAGTTTAACTTGGGAATTGTTGAACATTTCCTAGAATCTTGCACCCACAAGAATTTCCAACGAAGCCCAATAGAAAAGGAATCTTTTAAAGCAAGTCAAACCTCTGAAATTTTATGGGAGAGACGAGAATGTGGAAGCCGAGGCAAAAATTTGGATTGAATCTATGGAAAATTATTTTACTGTTGTTGGAACTATCCCAGCCAACCAAGCCATGATAGCTAAGCTAAAATTGATTAGTGAAGCTTGACTTTGGTGGAAGCAATGGTGTCGAGATCAAGGTGTCCCTGAAAATACCATTACTTGGGATTTGCTAAAAGAAGCTATAAGAGGAAGATATTTACCTCTAGCTTATCGCACTCATAAGATGAATGAGCTATTTAATTTGAAGCAAATGGGATTGACCCTGGAGGCATATTACTCCAAGTTTGTTTCACTTCTTAAATATGCACCCTCCATGGATACTGCTCAATAAGTGTCCAAGTTTTGCAATGGGCTAAATTCTCCTCTGAACACTCGTTTGGAATTAAAAAAACCCAACAAACCTCCAAGATGCTTTTATTTGAGCTGCTCGTATTGTGTGAGAAGTACAATCAAAACCTTAAAATAATAAGTTTTGGAGCTACAATAACTAGAACAAAGGAAGATTTATAGCTAAAGCAAAAAGAACCCAAGGTCAATTTCACCAAGGTTAGAAAAAAAAGGCAAAATCCAATGCAGTGGGAAATTTTGTTCCTACCCAGGGAAACATGGATGGTCTTAGGTGCTTTCACTGTAATGAGCCATGACATTTTAGGAGAGATTGCCCAAAGCTTAGTGGGAAACCATCACCAAGGCCAATTTTGAGGTCAAGGCAGAGCACATTAGGAATAGATATAGTAAATGCATCAAAACTCATTTATTTCACCCAAGTGTGCTAAGAAGTTAGGAATAGATATAGTAAATACATCAAAACTGCTTGTGGAATTAGCAAATGGAAAGAAAGCACAGACAGCAAACTGCCAAGTTAGAGTTTAACCTAGGAGTAAACCTTTCAAGTATGAGGTTTAGAGTAATGAACTTATGAGCTTATGAATGTTTACTGTGAATGGATTGGCTAATTCCGAATGATGCTTATATCCATTGTGGAAAAGGTCAAGTCACATTTCAGGATTTGAACGGTGAAATAACAACTACACAAGGTGAAATAGGGAAACCTAAGGTTCAATTAGCAAAAGCTTCTCAAATTGTGAAAGGTTTGAAGAAAGGATTACTTGTTTAATTGATCAAGCTTAACAAGGTAAATCAAGATGGTCAAACATAAGAAGAACCATCTTGGTTAAAAGAATACACCGATGTATTTCCTGGATAGCTAACCAAGTTACCTTCAGAAAGAGAAGTAAATCATGAGATCAAACTTGTTCTAGGAGCTGCTCCAGTTGCAAAAAGACCTTTAAAAATGTCTATTTCTAAAGCCATCAAACTAAAAGAGCAACTCAAATAATTGCTAGAACAACGGTATATTCGGCCAAGTAGTTCACTATGGGGAGCCCTAGTATTATTCCAAAAGAAGAAAGATGGAACTCTCCATCTTTGTATAGACTTACTGAGGGCTAAACCAGGTAACAGTGAAGAATACGTACTCGATCCCAAGGATAGATGAGCTTCTTGATCGTCTACAAGGAGCAAGGATCTTTTCTAAGATTGATCTTCGGTCAAGATATTATTAGATTAGAATCAAGAATGAAGATATTCCTAAAACCACCTTCAACACAAGATACGGTCATTTCGAATTCGTTGTGATGTCATTTGGATTGACAAATGTCCTAGCCACCTTCAATAGGTTAATGTGGGACATTTTCAAGCCTCATCTTGATGATTTTGTTCTTATATTCTTTGATGACATCTTAACTTATGCTAAGGAGGAAGAATATCATGAACCACATATTCGCATTGTCCTAGAGACAATGAGAACACATAAATTGTATACCAAGAAGAAGAAGTGTGCCTTCTTCAAAAGGAAGATTGAATACTTGGGATTCATAATGTCTGCTAAAGGTATATCAATAGATCCTACCAAGGTCAAAGATGTTCAAGATTGGCCAGCCCCAACCACTATCAAGGAAGTGAGAAGTCTTAAGTGTATTTTTACTCAGCCTGATCTTAATATGAGGCAATGACGATGGATCGAAATTTTGCAGGAGTATGACTTTGAAATTAAGTTTAGACCTGGTAAAGAAAATGTAGTAGCAGATGCCCTTAGTTGTAAAGCCTTCCTTAATGCTCTTTTATCGCTGACGAACCATCTAGGGTAGAAACTTTGGCTACAATGGTATCAATGCAGACTAATTCTATCATTGAGTTGACTAAGGATAAAGCAAATAAGGACCGAGATTATCAACAATTGTTTTGGAAAGTTCAGAATAAGAAACAAGATTCCAAATTCAAAACTACAAGAATTTTCTACAAATGAATACGAAGGACTTGTTTATTTCAGAATGAGACTATGCATTTCTTCAAGTTAGACTCTCAAGAGATACTTTGGGAAGCACATGACTATTCTTTTTCAGAACACCTAGGGTATGCAAAAACTCTTAATGCTATCAGGAAAAGATATTATTGGCAAAGACTCAAGGGTGATGTACTTAAGTATGTCACTGAATGTCTAAATTTCCAAATGGTAAAATTTGAACATGTCAAGTTACCAAAAAAAGTCCAGCCACTTGACATTCCCCAGATGAAATATGAGTTTATTAGCATGGACTTTGTAGTTGGGTTACCTTATGTGCAAGGAGGATATAAATCAATGATGGTGATAAGAGACATGCTAACAAAGGTAGCTCATCTTATTCTAACAAAAACCAATTACAAAGCTTCAAATATTGAAAGAGTTTTTGTAAAAGATACTTTTAGGTTACATGGGTTGCCTAAAAGGATCATCACTGTGACCGTGATTCTCTTTTCACATCAGACTTCTAGAAAAGTTTATTTGAAGCCATTGGAACCCAAGCATTGCTTATCATACATAAACTGATGGGTAGACAGAACAAGTTAACCAGGTGATTGAGGATATTTTGTGTGTATATTGTAGCAAGGAACCTAAAAGGTGGATTCAGTATCTAGACTTAGTGGAATTTGCGTATAATGCCTCCTATCATTGAAGTATTCAAGGGACTCAATTTCAGGCACTATATGGTCAAGATTGTTGTATGCCACTTAATTTTCCTGATCCTACTCTAAGGGTAGAAGGTTCAAGAAAAATGTTAGAAGAAATGGATGATCAAATCAAGATTATCAGACAAGATATTCAAGCCACCAAGGACCTTTACAAAAGGCACATGCTGATCTGAAAAGGTGAGAATGAATCTTCAAAGAACGAGGCATACTCTTCGTTCGTGTCCATCCAAAGAAGAGTTCTTTGTCTTTAGGAGAATTTAAGAAGCTAAGTCCAAGATATTGTGGACCCTATAAGGTTATCAAGTACTAAGGACCAAGCACTTACAATATACAACTCCTTGAGAATTTAAAAACCCACAATATATTTCATGTTAGCTTATCAAAAGCATACATGACTAACCTTAACCATATCTTTGATGATCAAAAAGTCGTAATACCTAGCCAAGGAGTCCTTGAACTAATAAAGTAATTGATGTAAGAGAGAGAAAATTGAGGAGTAGAACCCTAGAGAATACCTTGTCCAATGGAAAGATTATCTTGAAGAAGATGTTATATGGATAGATGAGAATGTTCTTTATCAACAATACCCATGGTTTCTCTTGAGATGAGGACATCTCGATTTCTCTAAGGAGAGGAGGATGTAATATTTTCGTACAAATAAAAGTTAGTTAGTTAGTACGGTCAAATAGTTAGTAAGTAAGTTAGTTAGTAAGGTTAGTAAGTTGATAATTAGTAAGGCTACTAACTAATAACTAACCTTACTAACTAAAACAAAAAAATAACTAATAATTAACGTTAAAAAGAAAAAGGAACAACGATTGTGGCCGTCGAAAAGAAGGCCGCCTCTCCTAATCATTGTCGTCATCATCATCTTCATCATCGTCGTCGTCGTCGTCGTCGTCGTCATCATCATCAATACTGTCATCTCCTTTATCGTGATCATCAATGTCTTCTTTACCGCCAAAATAGGCTCAACAGCCTCACGATCCTCCCCTCTTTTCTTCAAAAAATTAAATAAAATAATAAAAAAGAGAAAGAAGTTCCTCACTCTGAGTGGATGAGCTATCTTAAAGAGGAGAAAGAGAGGGAAAGGGAGAGGCAGTAATATGCACTCCCTTCTATCTATATAAAGGCATGCCCTCTACTCAGTTTGGGAGGGGATGGAAGGATATCGTGAGAGGTTGCGAGAGGGAGGTAGAGAGAGAGAGAGAGATAGAAGGATACCCCCCCTCCCTTCTCCCTTGCCCCCTCCCCAAGAGGCTGTGAGAGCGAGCTAGAGAGAGAGAGAGAGAGAGAGAGAGAGAGAGAGAGAGAGGGAAGAAGATCTCGAGAGGCTACGAGAGAGGGAATTAGAGAGAGGGTTAGAGAGAAAAAGAATTAAGTCAACCACCCCCTATTGTCTCAGTCTTCAACTCGACAATCTTCTCTCACGCTCTCCCATCCTGAATTCATTCCATCTTCTCTATCTCTTGAACCCACTTGTGAACGATGGCTCCAAAGCAATGAGGCACAAAAACCATGAGAACCACCACAATCGTGGGTATTGCTAGAGATACGAGAGTGTCCGAGGTTGCCGGAGTTGCCACTACCAACGGAACATCGGTTGTGGCAAACGCAAGTGCAAGTAAAGATGAAATTTCCAATGTCATCATGCCAAACTAGGTTATTCACAACTCAGAAATAGACTATTATTTTCATATCATCACATAAAATAATAAGGTTTTTATCGAAATTTTACATAAAATGTTAGCTTTTGCATTAAATGGTACAAGAACTACTTGTTAGATTACATGGACATCATCCATATAAAAATTAAGTACATAAAATATTAGCTTTTATATTTACACTTACACGAAATGATAGCTTCCATCATCTAGAGAGCGTATTAATACATGCATAAACGGTTAACTGCTACCTATGATTTGTAGTTAGTTAATCGAGATTATAATTCATAGAATCATGATGGAAATAGTTGTAGGAGGTTATTACACAAAATGAGTAACGGACTTTATGTGCACTCGAGATCAGTAAAATAACTCGATATATTTATTGTCAAAGGTGACATTGGTTAAGAGTCGATTCATGCTTAAGAAGTGAAAGTCTATTTAAAGGACTTGTAAATCATCTTGTTAAGTTATTGTTGCAATATTTTTCTAAGTACCAACTAAGGAAAATTCACTTATGTTGGGTAAGTTAGCCGTAAACGAGAAATTCATGTCTTGCTTAACAAAGTTGAAAGAATTATACTCATCGCTTCTTTAAGGGGAGGAGGATACTCATTAGATGATAAGGTTATCTTAGGCTAAGATCTACCTTGGCCATGTAAAGCTGTGAGCTATACGATGGTGTGATTGTCATTGCATCATTATATGTTTGAAAGGATTGTCTATGTTTGCTAGAATTTAGATCTCTAATTTAAAAACATTCACAAACAAGATAAAAAGAAAGATCATACTAAGCTATCCCCAAGCTAGCTTCAAGACCCTACTTCAAGGGGGTCATGGTTATCACTTCGAGAGGCTTAGATCGTCTTTGTAGCAAAAAGGTCTGTCTATAGGGATAGTCTCGAGCAATAGGAAATCTAGATGCAAGGGGGGGCTTTAGCCATAAATTCCGCATTACCCTTAGAATCTGATGAGCCCCTTTGTGACCCAAGATGGGATCCTGGAACCTTAATACTAGTTACAAGGGAGGAATCTTGATGGGAAAAATATCCTCGTTAAATTCTATATATCTTCTACAGGATCGGAAAGACGGAAATAAACTTCCAATATAATAAAAGAATTTGTTTTACTCAAGGTTTGTTTGTTTGAATTGTATGCGTGTCCATGAGATAAATTATATGAAGGAACCTATTATTTAATGGAATAAGTAAAGAACCTAGTTGTATATGTTTCAATAAATGTGTCATAGCTAATTAAAAACTAAAGATGATACTGTCATTAAAGGAAAGTGGGTAGACATGACCCTTAACGAGTCCGTCCAATGGTAGGGTGGTCCCAGTTTACTGGGAGATTTTCTAAATCAGTGAGAGAAATATGAAGACGATAAATTGACCAACTAGTCACTAGGTAGAACCAATTTGCATTGTTTTAGGGGGTTGGAATGGGATTTTGCCTTATGGACAAGAGGGTTGATGTATTGCACTCCCCTTCGTCTCCCATTCTCTTTGAACCAAGTATAATGGCAAGTCCGCTTCAGTTTGAGTAATCTTGTAGAAAGTGGGAACTCGAAATTACTGATGCTAGCTAGCGGTTAGGAGACCTGTCTAATTTTAGAACCTGAAAGTTCAAGTCGAGATCCTAGTGGGTTTGGTCAGAACTCTTCCATTGCGATGTAGAATTAGTAAGGCATAAGTGACAAACCTCGTGATACTCCAAGGGAGTGCCGGGCACAGTATCACATGGAAAACCCACTGATGGACTACAAAAAGGTACGCCTTGGATTGAGCTTGACACTTGACAACAAAAAGAAAAGCCTTTTGGCTTTTAGGAAAGCTAAAAGTATGAAAAGCCTAAAGCTTTTCAAATACTCTTATAACACATGAGAAACCTATACATAGGAGAGAATGCAAAGAGTCAAGGGGCCTTCTCATGATTTGTTTTCTTACATCTTATGTGAGAAGAGAGAAGGGTCACTTATCAAGCTTGCAGGGTTTAGTATGTCAAATTTCCACAAGTCTAATGATGAAGATTCAATGTTTAGCCACAACTAGTATGAGATATGAAGATTGTATGCAATTTTTTGTTCAAGCTCATATTTTTAATTTTGTTCAAGGTTTTAGATGCTTTACATTGTTCATGTCTTCATAATAATTGAGGCTACAAGAGGCATAGTTAGTTTATATGTTGTATTGGTTTTGTTGGTGTTTTGTCGATTTTGCAATTTCATGTTTGGTGTAGCATTTAGGAAAATTCAGTTACTTCACTGACATCCCTTGCCATCTTATTTTGGGGTTGTGTGAAAGAGTTATCCTCGATCACAGTTCGTGAAAAAACAAATTAAGGGTAAGCCATTGATTTCTTTGGTTTGTTGACTATACTAGGTAAGGAAGATACACAAAATTCTATGTCATAAGCATCTTTGCAATAAATGTTTGGAAGAGATACTAAGAGCTTTGTAAGATTATCAACTAAAGAACCTTGTACTTTGCAAAATTTTAATAAAAGGCCAATCCAATCATTAACTGAAGCAACTTTGAGTGTGGAAATGGATTGATTCACCAAGGCTTTAGCTTCAAAGTCTAGTAAATTTTTATGAAAATTTGAGCCTTTAAAGCATGGCATAATGGATTGTATAGCAATTGGAGGCGGATCAAGCTTACACACAATTTCCTAGATGCATGTCTCCTTCATGATCTTTTTTATGTAAAACCTCAATCCCTAACAATCCATATCATTTTTCTATGCACTCGAGTGCAAACATCTATCTTTTATCTCTCATGCATGCCAATGCTAGTGCATAAATTTAATGCTCCATGAACAGAAACCAATACAAAATTTCCTAATTTCCATGTGCACCAATGCGAAGTCTTTTATGCAAAATTTTACATTCTATAACATGCTCTTAGTGCAATAAAACCCATAATTTTTGTAAGATGAATATAAGTACAATCTCTAACATGATTTTTAATGCAACATAATTGGTGCTTATTATCATGAATTTTAGCATGAATAATGTTTTTCCTTCTTAATGCAATTGATCTATGTTTATTGTTCCTTTAAGATGATTTCTACTAGAGTAAAATTAATTGAATGCACCTGGTTACTAAGTATTGTGGTTCCTTGACCCGTAGCCCCATCATTTGATGTGGGATTAGAGTTTGCTTGAACTGTCTTTCGCTTTGGAGCCATGGCTTAGCTCGAGCCTTCTTCAACGGATGTGCACTCAGATTACTATGGAAGCTTGCTCACGGACCTAAGGCGGCCTTTGCCCCATCGCACGCATCTCTTGTAAGGTAGTTGCTGGCTTGGATTGCAATTTTTTTTTGCAAAGCAGTGCAGAATTGCCAATACTTTGATGGTCCTTACACACTCTTGGGAGAGTGGCACCTGATATCTATAATCACAATAGGCTTGGAGGATAGGCGTGTGAAGGGTCGCTTTAATAGGGATTCTTTGGAAGCTTCCAGAAGTTTCTTCTCTCTCTCTCTCTCTCTCTCTCTCTCTACCTAGTTTGATAGGGGGAAAAATGTATATTTTTTCATCCCAAAAGGTGGGGGGGGGGGGGGGGGGGGGGGAGGAGTGGCATGGGGGTGGCAGTGGCCTTCTCCCCACTTGCCACCTGGGTGGACCACAATGGCTTGCCACCATGCAGGCTGCCATTACGAATTGGGGGGGAGAGATAGTGGGGGGGAGAAGGAGGTGGCACACGTGTGCCCCTCCTCATCATCTTTATCATCATCATCAACTTCAACTTCATCGTCGTCTTCTACTTCATCATCATCGTCTTCTACTTCTACTTCCCCTCCCTCCCGCCAGTTGGTAGCGTCAACAAGGAGGGGGGAAGTAAAAATTTTCAATTATATTGGGGGGGTCATATGGGACACATGAAAAGGGGGCGTTTATTATCCTTCCCCTCCTTAAGGGATCGAGATGTCCTCATCTCAAAAGGAATTGGTGGTATTGTTGGTTGAGAGTATTCTCATCAATCCATATGGCATCTTCTTCTAGATAGTCCTTCCACTAGATGAGGTGCTCTCTGAGAGTTCTACTCCTCAATCGCTTCTCCCAAATGTTTAGGATTCTATTTCGCCAAAGCTGAAGGACTCCTTGGCTTGGCATTACAACTTGTTGATCATTGAGTACGTGGCTAGGATTGGATACGTACTTCTTTAGCAAGCTAACATGAAATACATTGTGAACCTTTACATTCTGGGGGAGTTGGAGTTTGTAGGCATTGGGCCCTAGGCACCTAAGGATCTTGTAGGGCCCACAATACCTTGGACTTATCTTTTTAAACTCTCTCAATGATAAGGAGCTCTTCTTAGGTCGTACACGAATAAAAACCATATCTCCTTCTTTGAAGAGTTGCTCTTGTCTATTTAGATCTGCATAGGCTTTTTGCCTATCCTTGGTGGCTCTAATGTCTTGTCTGATGGCCTTGAACTGGTCATCCATTTCCTCTAACATTTTCTTGGAAGTTTCTACCCTTAAGGTAGAATGTGAAAAATTCAATGGAGTATGGCAGTCATGCCCATACAATGCTTGAAAATGTGTCATTTGAATGCTTTTCTGGTAACAAGCATTATAAGGGAACTCTACCAATGGTAGATATTGGATCCATTTCTTGGGTTTGCGGAAGCAATATGCTCTAAGAATATCTTCAATGACTTCATTGAATCTCTCCATTTGGCCATCACTTTGAAGGTGATAGAATGTACTGAAATAGAGTCGAGTCCCAATGGCCTCAAATATCCCTCTCCAGAAGTGAGATGTGAAGAGGGAGTCACAGCCACTAGTGATCCTTCTAGGCAAACCGTGGATTTTGAATATCTCCTTAATGAATAATCTAGAAATATCTGAAGCTTTATAGTTTGTCTTGACTGGATTGAGATGTGAAACCTTGGTGAGTATATCTACTATAACCATAATTGAATTTTATCCTGCTTGAATTGAAGGTAGCCCAACAACAAAGGCCATGCTGATAAACTCCCACTTCATTTGAGGAATATCAAAAGGTTGCAACTTCCCAAGCAACTTGACATGCTCTACCTTTAATGCGTTGGCAAGACAAACATTCTGTGACATATTTGAGCACATCTCCCTTAAGTCTTTCCCAATAATAGCTCTTACTAACCGTGTTAAGGGTCTTGACATATCCAGGATGGCGTGAAAAGGGGGATTCATGTGCTTCCCAGAGTATTCTCTGTTTGAGTTTCTTGCTTGAGGGAATGCATAATCTTGTCCTAAAATAGACAAGGCCCCGATTTGACAGAGAATTATTGATACTTGACCTTAATTCTGGGGTTTTGGTCCAGTTCCAAAATCTCCTTTATCATCTTCAGGTATTCTGGGTCATGGCTAGCTTCCTCCTTAGCTAATTCAAGGATAGGGTTACAAGGCATTGACACCATAGTTGCTAATGATTCTGCCATTGAAGGTTCCTTCATAATAAGAGAGTTGAGGAATGCTTGCGACTTAGGTCATCAGCAACCACATTCTCTTTACCATGCCTATACTTGATCTCAAAGTCATATTCTTGTAGAACATCAATCCAACAATGTTGCCTCATATTGAGATCAACTTGGGTGAAGATCCATTTGAGACTCTTATGGTCCATGACCAAAGAGAACTTTTTGCCAAGAAAATAGTGTCGCCAAAGTTTGAGAGCATGAATAACTGCTAACAACTCCAGGTCATCAATAGCATAATTCCTTTCATGGGTTTTTAGCTTCCTCGAAGAATATGCTATAGGATGACCTCCTTGCATTAGTACACAGTCTAGTGCATGTGAGCTAGCATCCGTGACAACTTCGAATTCCTTGCTCAAGTCAGGGAGTTTCACAATTAGTACTGTCACTAAGTTATGCTTGAGTTGATCAAAACTTGTTTGTTTGGTGGACGTCCCACACTATGAACTCCTGCTTTTTTAGCAGACTTGTGAGGGGTGCTGCAATTAAGGCATAGTCCTTAATGAAGATCCTGTACCAACGTGTTAGTCCAAGAAAATTGCACACTTCTTTGACAGTGGTTGGTGGAGGCCACTCTTGGACATCCTTAACCTTTGTAGGGTCTAAAGAGATTCCTTCTTTTGACACAATAAATCCAAGATATTCAATTTGTCTCTTTTGAGGAAGGCACACTTTTTCTTCTTAGCGTAGAGCTTGTGTGTCCTCATGGTCTCAAGGACAATGAGAACTTGGGGTTCATGATCTTCGTCTTCCTTGGAATAAACCAAGGTGTCATTAAAGAAGACAAGTACAAAATGTGGCAGGGGCATTAATCAATCCAAAGGACATTACTGTGAATCCAAAATGACCATATTTGTTATTGAATGCCATCTTAGGAATATCCTCATCCTTGATGTGGACCTGACCTCAACTCAATTTTGGAGAAGATTTTTGCTCCCTGCAATTGATCAAGTGACTCGTCTATCCTTGGGATAGGATATTCATTCTTGATGGTTACTTGGTTTAGGTCTCTATAATTGATGCAAAGGCAAAGTGTACCATCCTTCCTCTTTTGGAACAAGATTGGAGCCCCCAAGGAGAATTTTTGGGGCTTATGTACCCGTTGTCCAATAGCTGTTGAGTTGTTCTTTTAACTCAATAGCTTAGGGATGGACATATCTTGTAGGGACTTTTTGGGACTGGTACATCACTTGACATCAACTTAATCTCATGGTCAACTTCCCTAGGCAATGATAATTTTATTAGTTCTTTCGGGAATACATCCGTGTACTCTTTTAACCATGACGGTTCTTTATTGGAATCCTCTACCTATTCCAGCTTGTTTATCTTGATCAGATAGATGGGTAACCCTTTCCTTATCCCTTGAGCTATTTGTGTTGCCTTGGGTAGCTGGATCTTTGGTTTACCAGCTTCTCCTTGAGTTGTAACTATCTCATCTTTTAGGATTCTGGAAGGAAACTTGGCCGTTTGCACAATGGATGTGAGTGTCGTTGGGGAATAGCCAATCCATCCCGAGTAGGCACTCATGGACCCCTAGACTCATTACCCCAAACTTAACAGATGTGGGCTCTTTTCCGAGTAGAAATTCCACCTTAGCAGTTTGTCTAGTGCAAGTAATTTCTAGCCCATTTGCTAATTCGATAAGAAAAGTAGGTGCAACTATAGTGGCTATTCCTAACCTTCTTGCACAAGCTGGTGAAATGAAAGAATGAGTACTGCCACAGTCAATCAAGGTTTTAAATTTCTTACCTTGGTAATTCAATGGATTTTGGATCATCGAAAATTGGCAATTTGGCCCCTTTTTATGGAGAGCGGCATAAACTGATGCCCTCTCAATCTTAGCTTCCATGGATGGTTCTTCTTCTTCATTGATTTTCTTTATGGTGATATTGGAAGTTTTTTCCCTTCCCATTGTTGAACGACTGTGACCATGGGTAGTCCTGGCTTTCCCACTAAATTTTTCTTGATGACGTTCTTCGCCAAGTTTGGGACATTCTCTTTTGAAGTGCCAAGGTTCCTTGCAGTAAAAACATCACAGAATCTGGTTGTTTCTTTGAGTGGGGACAAAGTCGCTAACTGCATTTGCCTTCGGCTTCTTCTATTGGTCTTGGCTTTGTCCTTGTGTCCTTTTAAGTTGAGCCTTCATCATCCCTAGATTCTAGTCTTCGTGAGACTAGGGTCTATTATTCCTAGATTTTGGATGGACTTCTTGGGATTATCCCTTCAATGATGCTTTGATACCATGTTAATGTAGTGAATGTGGAAGCGTATGATCGAACTAATAGAAAATGAAGACAAAGAGAAAAGGGAGAGAGAAAGAGACAATAGAACATAGAAATTTGTTATGAGTGAACGCTAAAATGAAGAAGGAAAATGTGTACAAGGGATGTCGATTGTATCTTCACAACATGATGTCTCTCTCCACTTGAAAAACAAGTGAGAATGACTGGAGGCTTGCCAACCTATAAATGGGTAATTAAAAAATCATAAAAATGATTGGATCACTAGTTAAAATTGGCCAACTAATGCATAATGAAATTGGAGAAATAAAATAATGAGAAAAAATACTACATAATAATACCCATGCCACATGGCATACATACTACACAACATTTGTGGTTTGCATGACTACCTAGAAATGTTAAAAATCAATTGATGACTACATGGAACTATTCAACCTATATCCAGGAAATGTATAATTGTGCTTGAAAGTGCTAACTATACACAGTACACTACCTATGCATGTCCAAGGAATGACAATCTCTAACAAATAGTTCAGTGTTGATGGCTTTAAGTGTTTAGTAATAGAGGAGCTACCTTTTTTGGGTAGTAGCCAAGAGGACAAGGCAACAAAGCTACATTGGGAGAGAGTGGCACTCAACTAGTGAGACAATAGTCTTAGATGATGGCTATAAAGCTCGTGGTAGCAAGCAAGTGTGTTAACCGTCAGATGAACAAGGTGGAAAATCTGGAAAAGCTAAAGCAGAAGAAAAAGGCCAAGGAAAAGTGAAACGGAAGACAAAGGCGCACAAGGAAAATCTAGAAACACAAGAAGCGCAGAAAAGCCCCAAATAAGGGAGAAAGATGCACAAGGAAAAGTGCAACTCAATACTTTTGTAAAAGAGCACAAGTGCATCGTGATTTAATTTAAGGAGCGTGGGGGCTCTCACCTGTGCAATTTGTAAAGGTAGATGGGCGGTAGGAAGGAAGCTAGGAAGATAGGAGAACAATGGGAAAAAGGGCCTAGGCCACGACCGGCCATGTAAAAAAGGGGATAAGGGGATGACTGCCCAAAAAGGGATTTAGGGTTCTGTATATAAAGTTGAAAAGTGAATGAGAAGCTCATTCTTGTGTGTGGCCAAAGCTTCTTCTTCTTCTTCTCTTATTTCTTACATTCTTGCTTGTGCTTGAGTGAGGGATTGAGGGAGTGTGAGGGAGTGAGTGTGTGAGAGTGAGGGATCGAGGAGAAAAAGCTCCCCATCTTCTCTCTTCATCTTCCCTTCTCTTCTCTTGTGTGGCTATGGAAGATGGAGCTTGATGGAGAGGGCTTGAGGTTGCTTGAGCTTGCCACAAGGATCGTGGAACTACCAGAGTGCAAGAGAGAGGGGGGAACTCGATCGAGCATCAAGGTAAGCTCACTACACCTGTAAGGTAGTCATTGCACGTTAGCTATGTGAGAGGTAGCATGGCCGCTCGACTTGAAACACTTGATCAATAAGCGGTCCGTAGGTCTCGGGGTAGAGCTTCGTAGCTCCCCTCCATTTTGGTTCCGTTGCCGGGACCGACGGAATCGAGCCTTGAGCGCCGTGCGCATTGAATCGAGCATAGAAGTAGGGTTTGCAGCATGAACTGGTGCTCGAGATAGTTAGGAGATTTAGGAGGCTTTTATCCTTGGAGCAAGTAAGTATTTTGATTTGTTGTTGAATATTAGAGTAGGACCATCCATCTCCATCTCTGGTTCTGATTTTGGTTGCATTAGGTTAAGATTAGGATAGGAAAAAGAAGGAAAACAGAAGCGCTCTACTGCTGTTGGAAACAAGGAAATAGGGGCACATATTCATATTTCTGATTGGAAGAGTATGAGAGATTAATTTCTGAGGTTACAACAGGCTGGGATGGGGCAATAAGAGGCCCAGGGAACCAGGAAAGACCACATTTGACATCCTTCCTTCTGAGAAGAGAGTGAGCTTGAGAGCTAGGGACAGAGCGAGAGAGAGAGAGAGCTGTGGGGAGATCGTTGAGGTGCCGATCGATTCGAGCGCCTCATTGATTCCAGGTATGCATGGCAGTTTCTTATATTTTTTTGTTGAAAGACACATCACGATTCCGTGGAGTAGGCATTGACCTTGAGGCATCGCACGCAACCCAAGGGCCGTCGTCCGCACCGTCGGACCAGTCTGTCCGATTCCTAGAATCGGATCATTCAATTTCGAGGGTCAGACCGTTCGACTGCTAGAATCGGATTAGACTGCGATGGATCATGTAGTTAGGCAAAATTGTTATGGATTTTTCTCAACTGTATATGGAGTTTGTCTCAGTGGTAGACAACTCATACACTTAGAAGGCATCCATAATAAAACATATTTTCAATTTATTACAATAAAGCAAGTCAAAAAAGAGTTCAAGAAACACTTCCAAATCTTTGTCTTGCATCTCAAAAAAGAAGTATGGGATCATCACAATGAAAGATCTTTTGTAAGAGTACAAGGATCTATTCCAGATATCTATAACATTACCCCCTAAAAGACTTGTTGACCATCCAATTGATTTAGAGCCTCATTCTAAGTGAGTCAACAAACCACCCTACAGACTCTCCAAGTGTGAAAGAGAGAAAGTTGCTAAGTAGATCAAATAACTATTGAAGATGTGATTTATAGAGCCTAGTGTATCACCTTATGCATCTCAAGTCCTCTTGGTGAAGAAGAAGGATGGATCATTTAGAATGTGTATTGACTAGAAGGATCTTAATAAGATCATCGTCAAGAATAGGTATTCCATCCCCAGGGTGGATGATTTAGTTGATGAGCTGAAAGGAGCAAAACATTTTACCAAAATAGACTTAAGGTCTAGCTATCATCAGATTCATATGAGGTAGTGTAATGAAGTTAAAATCGCCTTCACAAAAAATCATGGACTCTATCATTTTCTAGTAATATGTAATACTTCCACGCAATTAAAAGTTAGTTGGTTAGTTCGAAAGTTAGTTAGTCAATTGATAAGTTAGTAAGGTTACTAACTAAAGACTAACTAAAGTAAAAATTAACTAACATTAATAACTAAATAACAATTAAAAAAAGAAAAACTGAGGATCGTAACTCAACATTTTTTTCGTATTGACAAGGACTGTAGCTACCTATCACGGAAGTTACCACATGAATGAGAGTTATGAGCCATATTAGTCATTCATGTTAGTGTGTATAGTATGATGGCTCAAAAATATTAGATTTTTGGACAAGACTAACATATTTTAGATATTATTTATTGTAAATATCCTAAAAGCTATGAAAATTTCTAGAACATGATGTCATGTAAAAAAAAGTAAGTGGTTTTCTCAACTAGTTTTGGAGATTTAATTAAAAAAAGAGAAGGATTAACGAAATCGCGCCGGTCGTGATTGCAGTTTATAGGCAACAAACATCACTTCAAACAAGGAGAAGAAGAAGACATGATCTGAAAGAGTTCTCATCAAGTGTCTTGGGGTTTTACCCCCCTTTCGGAGCCAATAGAACCATCATATTTGTGATTTGAGCATCGGATTGCTGATTTTGCCAAGATCCCCTCCATAAAGAGCTCTTCTTCTCAGCCACAACCCTTCTTCTCTAATTCAGCTATAAATATGAGGTATGGGAAGCAGTTTAAGAAACATAAGGAGACCCCGAGAGGTTGCAAGACAGAGGTAGAGAGAGGGAGGTAATACCCCTCCAAGAGGTTGCGAGAGGAGCTTGAGAGAGAGAGAGAGAGAGAGAGAGAGAGAGAGAGAGAGAGAGAGAGAGAGAGAGAGAGAGAGAGTTACCCCGAGAGGCTGTGAGGGAGAGAGTTAGCTCAATCCCTTTGTCTTGGTCTTCGGCTAGGCCATTTTCTCTTATGCTCTCCCATCTCAAATTTATTATGCCTTCCCTATCTCTCAAACATGCTCCTGGATGAGCGCTCCAAAGAGACAAGGTGGAATGACCATGAGAACCACCATAATTGGTCAAGGAACGAGTATTGCCAGAGATACGCGAGTGCATGAGGTTGCCAGAGTTGCCACTACCAACAGAACATCGGGTGTGGTGAGTGCAAGCGCGAGCAAAGATGAAATTCCCAATGTTGTCATGCCAAACCAGGTTATTCACTACTAAGTTATTATTTCACCACATAAAATAACAAGGTTTATGGTAAAGTTTTACATAAAATATCAGCTTTCATATTTTTCACTTACATGAATTGACAATTTCATCTAGAAAGCATACTATTACATCCATAAACAATTAATTGCTATGATGTGTAGTTAGATTAAGTAAGATTCTAAATCATGGAATCATGATGGAAATAGTTACAAGAGGTTATTATACATATGACTTTATGCGCACTCAAGATTAGTAAATAACTTGATATAATTATTGTCAAACACGACAAGGTTAAGTGTTAACTAATGCTTAAAAGTGAAACTCTATTTAAAGGGATCTATAAGTCATCTTGTTAAGTTATTCGCACAATATATTTTTCAAAGAAATTTTGCTTATGTTGGGTAAGATAGCCCAAATGAAAAATTCATGCCTTGCTAAACATGTTGCAAGAGATGTACTCAACACTTCTTTATGGGGAGGAGAATCCTCATTAGAATGTAAGGTTACCTTAGGATAAGGTCTACCTTGGCTATGGAAGTTGTGAACTACATGATGGTGTGATTGTCATTGTTGAAAGGATTGTTTGTGTTTGCTAGAATCTAGATCTCTGATTGAAAGCATTGACAAACAGGATAAAAGGAAAAGTAGCGCTAGGCTACCCCCAAGCTAACTGCGAGACCCTACTCCAAGGGGGTCATGGTTATCACTTTGAGAGGCTTAGACTGGCTCCATAGCGAAAGGTTTGTTCGTAGGGATAGTCTCATCCAGTAGGAAATGTGGGTGCCACGGGGGACTCTGGCCATAAATCCTACATTGTTCCTAGAATCTGGCGAGCCTCTTCGTGACCCAGGATGGGATCCTGGAACCCTAAATACTAGTTACAATGGTGGAATCTTGGTGGGCATAATACCCTCGTGAAATTCTGTGTATCTTCTGTAGGGTTGGAAAGATGGAAATTGTAATAACTTTCAATATAATAAAGAAGTTTGTTTTATTCAAGGATTGTTTGAATTGTACGCATGTCCATGAGATAAATTACATGAAGAAGCATGTGATTTAATGGACTAATTAAGAAAATTGGTTGTATATATTCCAATAAATGTGTTGTAGGTAATTAAAAAACTAAAGATGATTCTGTCATCAAAGGAAAGCGGGTGGGTGTGACCCCTGACAGGACCATCCAATGGTAGGGTGGTCCCAGTTAGCTAGGAGCTTTTCTAAATCGGTAATAGAAATAGGAAAGTGATAAATTGACCAAATAGTCATTAAATAGAGCCGACTTGCATTGTTTCAGGGGGCCGGAATGGGATTTTGCCTTATGGACAAGAGGGTTGACATATTGCACTCCCCTCCTTCTCCCATTCTCTTTGAACCAAGTGTAATGACAAGTCTGCTTCAAATTGAGTAATCTTGTAGAAATGGAAACTCAAAAGTACTGACACTAGCTGGCTATTAGGAGACCCATCTAATTTTAGGAACCTAAAAATTTAGGTCGATCCTAGTGGGTTCGACTGGAATACTTCCGTCGCGATATAGACTCAGTGGGGTCTAAGTGATAAACCCCGTGATGTTCCAAGGAAGTGCTAGGTGGTGTCATTTAGAAAACCTACTGATGGACTACAAAAAAGTGCACCTTGGAATGAGCTTGGCGGACACCTCATAGTTGGTATCAGAGTCCACGTTAGTATAGAATACGACATAAGCTTAAGAAATAATTTGAGTATCAAACTATAATATTAACGTTATATAAATTTCCTGAAGTTTGACTTGAAAATTGTTGAAAATTTTCCAAAATTTTGCACCCACAATATTTCCCAATGAAGCTCAAGAGAAAATGAATATTTTGAAGCAAGTCAAACCTCCAAAATTTGTCGCAAAAGGCGAGAATGTGGAAGTTGATGCAGAAATTTGGATCGAATCCATGGAAAATTATTACACTGTTGATCCTAGCCAACCAAGCCATGATAGCTAAGCTAAAATTAATTGGAGAAGCTCGACTCTGGTGGAAGCAGTAGTTTCGAGATCAAGATGTCCCTGAAAATATCATTACTTGGGATTTATTAAAAGAAGCAATACATGGAATATATTTACCTCCAGCTTATCGCACCTAGAAGATGAATGAGTTATTTAATTGGAAGCAAATGGGATTGACCCTGGAAGCATATTACTCCAAGTTTGTTTCTCTTCTTAAATATGCACCCCCCATGGATACTGTCCAAGTTCTACAATGAACTAAATTCTCCTCTGAACACTTGTTTGGAATCAATGCACCCAATAGACCTCCAAGATGCTTTGATTCCAGTTGCTTATATTGTGCGGGAAGTACAATTAAAGCCTAATAATAATAAGTTCTAGAGCTACAATAACCAAAATAAAGGAGAATTCAAAGGTCAAGAAAAAAGAACCCAAGGCCAATTTTACCAAGGTCAAAGGAAAAGGCAAAATCCAATGCGGTTGGAAATTTTGTTCCTACCCAAGGAAATAGGGATGGTCTTAGGTGCTTTCATTGTAATGAGCCAAGACATTTCAGGAGAGATTATCCAAAGTTTATCCAAAGCTTGGTGAAAACCATCGTCAAGGCCAATTTCGAGGTCAAGGTAGAGCTGCCCAAGGCCGTGGTCAAGTAGCTATGGCAAGAGGAAGAGCGTCAAATACTAGCCTAAAAGAGATTAATAGGGAGGAAGACCTACTATGGAAAAAGATATTGAAAGAGCAATTGTTCATGCTACATTCCACAAGAAGGGTCCAAATCGACAATATTTGATAATACATATAGTAGCTGGTCACACTGAGGTAAATCATTTAAAGTTTTGATTGACTGTGGAAATACACACTCATTTATTTCACCCAAGTGTGCCAAGAAGTTAGAAATAGATACAGCAAATGCATCAAAGCTACATGTGAAATTAGCAAATGGAAAGGAAGTACTTTCTACACAACAAATTGCCAAGGTAGAGTTTAACCTAGGAGAAAACCTTTCAAGTATGAGGTTCAAAGAAATGAACTTAGGAGCTTATGAATGTTTACTAGGAATGGATTGGCTGATTCCCAATGATGCTCATATCCATTGTGGAAAAGGTTAAGTCACATTTCAGGATTTGAACGGTAAAATAGCAACTACACAAGGTGAAACAGGGAAACCTAAAGCTCAATTAGAAAAAGCTTCTCAAATTGTGAAAGGCTTGAAGAAGGGATTACCTATTTACTTGATCAAGCTTAATTAGATAAATCAAGATGGTTAGACAGAAGAAGAACCATCCTAGTTAAAAGAGTATGCCAACATATTTCTTGAAGAGGTAACTGAGTTACCTCCGGAAGAAGAAGTTGATCATGAAATCAAACTTGTTCTAGGAGAGCCGCTCCATTGGCAAAAAGACCTTACAAAATATCTATTCTTCAAGCCATCGAACTAAAAGAGCAACTCAAACAACTACTAGAACAAGGATATATTCGGCCAAGTAGTTCACCATGGGGAGCCCCAGCATTATTCCAAAAGAAGAAATATGGAACTCTCCGTCTTTGTATCAACTACCGAGAGCTAAACTAGGAAATAGTAAAGAATAAACACCTGATCCTGATGATAGATGAGCTTCTTGATCATCTACAAGGAGCAAGGATCTTTTCTAAGATCGATCTTTGGTTAGGATATTATCATATCAGAATCAAGGATGAAGATATTCCTAAACCAACTTCAACACAAGATACAGTCATTTTGAATTCATCGTGATGTCATTTGGGTTGACAAATGCTCTAGCTACCTTCAATAGGTTAATGCAGGACATTTTCAAACCTCATCTCGATGACTTTGTTATTGTATTCTTTTATGACGTCCTAACCTAGTCTAAGGAGTAAGAAGATCATGAACCACATCTTCGCATTGTCTTGGAGACAATGAGAACACACAAGTTGTATGCCAAGAAGAAGAGGTATGCCTTCTTCAAAAGGAAGATTGAGTACTTGGGATTCATAGTGTCTGCTAAAGGTATATCAGTAGATCGTGCCAAGGTAAAAGATCTTCAATATTGGCCACCCCCAACCACTGTCAAGGAAGTGAGAAGTTTTCTAGGTCTGACAGGATAGTATAGGGTATTCATAAGAAACTATGCCCAAATTACAGCACCTCTTACAGACCTACTCAAAAAGCAAGTTTCCATTAACTGGACACCAATTGAGTAGTCTAGCTTTGAGCAATTAAAGCATAGTTTGGTAAGTGCTCCTATCTTAAGGCTACCCAACTTAACCAAGGAATTTGAAGTTGTCACAGATGCTAGCTTTCTTGCATTGGGATGTGTACTAATGCGAGAAGGTCATCATGTAGCTTACTCTTCAAGAAAATTAAAAGCCCATGAAAAGAGATATGCTACTCATGACCTGGAGTTGTTAGCTATGATTCACGCTCTCAAATTATGGAGCATTACTTGCTTGGAAATAAGTTTTCCTTAGTCACAGATCATAAAAGTCTTAAGTGGATTTTTACTAAGTCTGATCTTAATATGAGGCAATGACGGTGGATCAAAATTCTACAGGAGTATAACTTTGAAATTAAGTTCAAACCTGGTAAAGAAAATGTAGTAGCAGATGCCCTTAGTTGTAAAGCCTTACTTAATGCTCTTATTATTGAAGAACCATCTAGGGTGAAAACTCTGGCTACAATGGTATTAATGCTAACTAATCCTATCATCGAGTTGACCAAGGATGAAGTAAATAAGGACCTAGACTTTCAACAATTGTTTTGGGAAGTTCAAAATAAGGAACAAGATCCCAAACTCAAGACTAAGTATCAAGAATTCTCTACAGATAAAGATGAAGGACTTGTTTATTTCAAAATGAGACTATGCATTCCTTCAAGTCAGACTCTCAAGAGAAGGATACTTTGGGAAGCACATGATTCTCCTTTTTCAGGACACCCTGAATATGCAAAAACTCTTAATGCTATTAGGAAAAGCTACTACTGGCAAAACTCAACGGCGATGTACTTAAGTATGTCACTGAATGTCTAAATTGCCAAAGGATAAAATATGAATGTGTCAAGTTACCATGAAAACTCTAGTCACTTGACATTCCCCAGATGAAATGAAAATTTATTAGCATGGACTTTGTAGTTGGATTACCTTCTGTACAAGGAGGATATAACTCAATAATGGTAATAGTAGACATGCTAACAAAGATCACTAATCTTATTCCAGCAAAAACCAATTACAAAGCTTCAGATATTGTAAGAATTTTTATAAAAGAGGTTTTTAGGTTACATGGATTACCTAAAAGAATCATTAGTGATAGTGATTCTCTTTTCACATCACATTTCTAGAAGAGTTTATTTGAAGCCATTGGGACCCAACTTTGTTTCAGTAGTGCTTATCATCCACAAACTGATAGTAGGTAGACAGAATGACTTAATCAAGTAATTGAGGATATTTTGCATGCATATTGCAACAAGGAACCTAAAAGGTGGATTCGGTATCTATCCTTAGTGGAATTATTTTATAATGCCTCATATCATCGAAGTATTCAGATGACTCCACTCCAAGCACTATATGGTCAAGATTACCTTATGCCACTTAATTTTTCTGATCCTATTCTAAGGGTAGAAACTTCGAGAAAAATGTTAGAAAAAATGAAGAAACTAAGTCCAAGATATTGTGGACCCTATAAGGTTATCAAGTGCTTAGGACCAAGTGCTTACAAGATACAACTCCTTGAGAATATAAAAATCCACATTGTATTTCATGTTAGCTTATTGAAAGTGTATGTAGCTAACCCTAACCATATCCTTGATGATTAACAAGTTGTAATACCTAGCCAAGGAGTCCTTGAGCTACAACCTGATAGACTAATTGATGTAAGGGAGAGAAAATTGAGGAGTAGAACCTTGAGAGAATACCTCGTCCAATGGAAGGATTATCCTGAAGAAGATGCTATATGGATAGATGAGAATGTTCTTTATCAACAATACCCACGTTTCTCTCGAGATGAGGACATCTCGATTTCTCTAAGGGGAGGAGGATGTAATACTTCCATGCAATTAAAAGTTAGTTGGTTAGTTCCAAAGTTAATTAGTTAATTAATAAGTTAGTAAGGTTACTAACTAAAGTAAAAATTAACTAAAATCAATACCTAACTAAAAATTTAAAAAGAAAAAAGGAAAAAAAAATCAAGGATTGTAACCCGACAATTTTCCCGTATTGACAAGGATTGTAGCCACCTGTCACGGAAGTTACCACAAGAACAAGAGTTATCAGGTAAATTAGTCATTCATGTGAGTGTGTATAGTATGGATGGTCCAAAAATATTAGATTTTTGGATAAGACTAGCATATTTTAGATATTATTTACTGTAAATATCCTAAAAAGCTATGGAAATTTTTAGAACAAGATGTCATGTAAAAAAAAAGTGATTTTTTCAGCAACTTTTGGAGATTTAATTAAAAAAGAGAGAAGGATTGGCGAAATCGCACGCATTACGATCGCAGTTTACAAGCAACAAATAAGACTTCAAACAGAGAGAAGAAGGAGTAATATGAAAGATTTCTAATCAAGTGTCTTGGCATTTTACCCTCCTTTCGGAACCAACGGAACCATCAGATTTGCAATTTGAGCATCAGATTGCTGATTTTACCAAGATCCCCTCCATAAAGAGCTCTTCTTCTCAGCCACAACTCTTATTCTCTAATTTAGCTATAAATATGAGGCATGGGGAGCAGTTTAAGAAGCACAAGGAGGCCCCCAGAGGCTGCGAGAGAGAGGTAGAGAGAGGGAGGTAGAAGGATACCCCTCCAAGAGGCTGCAAGAAGGAGTTTGAGAGTGAGAGAGAGAGAGAGAGAGAGAGAGAGAGAGAGAGAGAAGTTACCCCGAGAGGCTGCGAGGGAGAGAGTTAGCTCAATCCCCTTATCTCGGTCTTCAACTAAGCCATCTTCTCTTACGCTCTCCTATCTCAAATTTATTCTGCCTTCCCTATCTCTTGAACATGCTCCTGAATAATGACTCCAAAGCGACGAGGTGGAATGACCATGAGAACCATCCTAGCCGGTCAAGGAACGAGTATTGCTAGAGATACGGGAGTGCTCGCGGTTGCCAGAGTTGCCACTACCAACAAAATATCTGGCAAACGCAAGCGCAAGTAAATATGAAATTCCCAATGTCGTCGTGCCAAACCAGGTTATTCACTATTAAGTTATTATTTTGCCACATAAAATAATAAGGTTTATGGTGAAATTTTACATAAAATATTAGCTTCCATATTTTTCACTTACACGAATTGACAACTTTATCTAGAAAGAATACTAGTACACGCATAAACAATTAATTGCTATGATTTATAGTTAGATTAAGTGAGATTCTAAATCATGGAATCATGACGAAAATAGTTACAAGAGATTATTGACTTGATGCGCACTCAAGTTTAGTAAAATAACTTGATATAATTATTGTCAAACGCGACAAGGTTAAGTGTTGACCAATACTTAAAAAGTGAAACTCTATTTAAAGGGATCTATAATTCATCTCATTAAGTTATTGGCACAATATGTTTCTTTAAGAAATTTCCCTTATGTTGGGTAAGATAGCCCAAATGGGTAATTCATGCCTTGCTTAACATGTTGTAAGAGATGTACTCAACACTTCTTTATGGGAAGGATAATCCTCATTAGAATGTAAGGATACCTTAGGATAAGGTCTACCTTGGCTATGGAAGTTGTGAGAACTGCACGATGGTGTGATTGTCATTGTTGAAAGGACTGTTTGTGTTTGCTAGAATCTAGATCTCTGATTGAAAACATTGACAAACAGGATAAAAGGAAAGGTCATGCTAGGCTACCCCCAAGCTAGCCGTGAGACCCTACTCCAAGGGCGTCACGGTTATCACTTCGAGAGACTTAGAATGGCTCCATAGTGAAAGGTTTGTCCATAGGGATAGTCTCGAGCAGTAGGAAATGTGGGTGCCCTAGGGGGCTTTGGCCGTAAATCCTACATTGTTCCTAGAATCTGATAAGCCCCTTCTTGACCCAGGATGGGATCCTGGAACCCTAAATACTAGTTACAAGGGTGGAATCTTAGTGGCAGAATACCCTCGTGGAATTTTGTGTATCTTTTGTAGGGTTGAAAAGATGGAAATTGTAATAACTTCCAATATAATAAAGAAGTTTGTTTTATTCAAGGATTGTTTTAATTGTATGCGTGCCCATGAGATAAATTACGTGAAGGAACATGTGATTTAACAGGCTAATTAAGGAAACCGGTTGTATATGTTCCAATAAATGTGTTGTAGGTAATTAAAAAACTAAAAATGATTTTGTCATCAAAGGAAAGCGGGTGGGCATGACCCCTGACGGGTCCGTCCAATGGTAGGGTGGTCCCAATTAGCTAGGAGCTTTTCTAAATCGGCAATAGAAATAGGAAGAATGTAGTCATTAAATAGAATCAACTTGCATTGTTTTAGGGGACAGAAATGGGATTTCACCTTATTGGACAGGAGGGTTGACGTACTGCACACCCCTCCATATCCCATTCTCTTTGAACCAAGTGCAATGGCAAGTCCGCTTCAGATCGAGCAATCCTGTAGAAGTGGAAACTTGAAATTATTGATGCTAGCTGGCTATTAAGAGACTCTCTAATTTTAGGAACCTAAAAATTAAGGTCGGCACTAGTGGGTTCGGCTGAAACACTTCCATTACGATGTAGACTCAATGGGGTCTAAGTGACAAACCTTGTGATGTTCCAAGGGAGCATTGGGCAGCGTCATTTAGAAAATCTACTGATGGACTAAAAAAAGGTGTGCCTTGGAATGATCTTGGCAAACATCTCACATAATGCCATTTGGATTAACAAATACACTAAATACCTTTCAAAGTCTCATGAATAAGATTTTGCATCCTTTCCTTTTCATTTTGTGATGGTGTTCTTTGATTATATACTCACCTACAACAAATCATTACAAGATCATTTGGAACATGTGAGGAAGGCATTTGATGTTTTGAGACATCATAAACTATTTGCTAAGGAGTCCAAGTGTTCATTCATGTAGACTGAGATGGAATATTTAGGACACATGGTCAATGGAATTGGAATTAAAGTTTACCCTAAAAAGATGCAATGTGTTAAAGACTGGAAAATGCCCACTACCTCCATTTCTCTTTGAGGATTTATTTACCTATCTTCATTCTATTGGAGATTTATCTACCATTATATGACTATTGTAGCACCTCTCACATACATACTTAAAAAAGAAGCTTTCTTTTGGAATGCCATAGCTAATCAAAGATTTAATTAGTTGAAAGAATTGCTTATCTTAGCTCTTATTTATGTTTGCCTTGAGTTTTTCAAAGAGTTCATTATTCAATGCAATGCTAGTGGATGAGGCACTAGAGCAATTTTATTGAAGGTGCATGGAATTACTAAGTGACAAAGAGATAGCAATGAATGTTTATGACCAAGAGATATTGTCCATTCTTCATGCAATCAAGAAGTGGTATCATCATCTTTATAGCAAAATCGATTTAGGAGGTTGAAAAGTGATCATGGGGTCCTTAAATATTTCATATCATAGTCAAACCTCACTCCAAAGCAATGTAGATGGGTGGCTACATTGTAGAATTTTGACTTTGATATTACATATACAAGGAGCAAAGATAACATAGTTGTTGATTCCTTATCCAAGATGTGGGTATGCCAGGTTTCAACTATCACAGAACGCCATAGTGATTGGATAGAGGAGCTCCAAGAGGCCTATCTTTTAGATTATGAATTCATCCCTATATATTAGAAATTATAGCAAGGCATTATGGATGAGAATTTTCAATATCAATTGAAAATGGGTCTCATATAGTATCATGGTAGTATGTTGTTTCACACACTTTCCTATTTACCCAAAAAATTATATAGGAGATGCATTCCTCACCTATAGTTGGCCATTTTTGTGTTTTTAAGACTTATGGCAAGATTATTAAAATTTTTCACTGGAAGTGCCTTTAGAAGTATGTCAAGACTTTTGTCTCTAGTTGTGTACAATGCTAACAAAATAAGGACATCATGTTTAAGCCAAGAGGTTTAGCAACCATTGCCTATCCTTGAAGGTAAATGGATATATATTACTATGGATTTTATCATTGGCTTACCAGTGTCTAAGAAAGGGTGGAATATCATTTATATGGTAGTGGATAGACTCACCAAGATAGCCCAATTTATTCCCACAAAATTTTAATATACATCTCAAGTAGCCAATTAGTTGATGGAGCATGTTTTCAAGTTACATGGATTACCATAGGTTATAATGCATGACATAGATACCAAGTTAATGAGAGTAACTTTTGGCAGGTGGTTTTCAGCTCTATGGGCACTAAATTAGTTCCTTTTAGAGCCTACCATCCTCAAATAGATGGCTAGACAAAGAGGGTTAATAAGTAGTTGGACACTTGCTTGAGACATCTTTGCTATCATGTAGAGAATGAATGGGATTTGTAGTTACACTTGACTGAGTTTACCTACAATAACTCCACTCATTCTAGCATATGAGTTTCACCTTTTGAGGATTTGTATGGATAGAAGGTACCCCTTTCCACAATCATTTTTTATGATAAGATAAACCCTCAAAGCAAGGAAGAATTGAAATGCATATAGGCTCTCCTTCAACAATTAAAGTAAATCTAAAGAAGGCCTAGGATCAAATGAAGTTTTATTTTGATGAGAAAAGATGGAACATGGAATTACAAGAAGTAGATTTAGTGCTTTTAAAAGTGTTTGAGTGGGTCCTACAAGATTTTAAAGAGAGTGGGTTACTTGAAGTATCACCTAGAAATTTCCTCATCTACTAGTATAAACAATGCCTTCCATGTGAGTTAGTTGAAGCTCTTTATTGGATCTATTGTGGATTATGTAGAGGAGCTTTCACCCATGGATGAGGAGGGCATCAATAAATATGTGCATGAGCAAGTTATTAGGCAATGAGACAAGAAGCTTAGATAAAAAATGATCAAAGAATATTTGATAAAATTTCAAGGATTACCATTGGAAGTAACTTCTTGGAGACCATCTTTGATTCTAGAGGAGTTTCCTTACGTCAAGGAAGAAATCTTGGCTGAAGACTAGCCATTTATGGCCATGTTCTAGCTCATATAGACTATAGACAGCTCTCTCTTTTAAATCAAACTTTATTCTATACTATGGAAAAAAAACAATAACATACATGGGATGAAAGCATTTGGAAAGAGCTTTGTTTTATATACAATACACCTCAACTGAAGCTTCCTATTGAAAATTATTTCAAATTTACTATAGTAAGGTCCTATAGTAGCTCTCATTTGGTGATAGATTCATGATCAAGTTTTGGATTTTCTCATTTTCCATTGATGTATATACATTGTACTTGATCATAGCTTGTTTATTCATTCAAAAAACTTGGATTTTTCACTGGTTTATACATTGTAATGGTTGAAATAGAGTAGTACTTTGTTTGTCTTCTAACCCATACATTGTGATAAGTCCTTATTTTGTTTTTGGGGACAAAAACATTCAGGTAGGCCTATAATATGAGAGGTTGGAAATAATATGGAAAATATTAAGGTGAGAAAAAAGTAGCTACATTGGCTAGTATATAAGGTGTAAGGGACTTTTACTTTTCATCATCGATTAATACTTTTTAAGTCTCTTCATCTTACATCTTCTCTCTCTCAGCTTCCATGGCTTCTCTTACCTTTTTCCTATCTTTCTTTCTCCTTGTTCAAACTTTCTCTCTCCTTCACACGCATCTTCTCTATCTTTTATAGTCTTTTCTCTCCTCTTCCTCTCTCCTAGCTCACTTCTTTACACTCAAAGGTGAGACATATCTCCGAGTTCATTAGGCATGACTGGAAAAGGGGGATTATAAGGCTATTCTATAGTTTATAAAGTTAAGGGGCTATGAAGCCCTAAAAGATAAGGTTTCATTCACATTGGGAGTATCTCCAATAGGAACATTGCAAGGATAAAATCTCTAAAGTGCCACAAAATAATGATAGAAGAACTAAGATCTTGCAATAAGATCAAGGGAAGCTAAAGAAAAAGGTAGGCATAAAACCCAAATGACACATAAGAAAATGTGCAAGTTGATCTAGCATTAGCCATCGAAGTGTAATTGTAAAGAATGGATCACAAGCTTCAATGTGCTTCCATCATCTAGCAAAGACACATCTGTAAAACAAGCTTCAACATGAAGATCAAGCATAAATGATAATTTCATCCATCAAGTTAATATTGACAAAGGTGCATCCTAGTTCACAAATTTTATTGTTAAAATTCATCTCCACAACAAAAGGCCCTTACATTTTTACAACAAATTGCAACATGTAGATCAAGATAAATGATAATTCCATCCATCAATTTGGTATTGAAAAATGCAACCACTAACATCAAAGGCTAACCTACATCAAGTTAGTATTACTATAGTAGGAGCTTTAATTATAATTACATGTTTGCACTAAAATAGTTAATTTATCTTGGTGAGAGAGTGGGTGTTTTCTTAAAAGCCAATTATTAGTTATTGAGATTAAAAGATAAATATCAGGGCCTTTATATATTAATCCCAAATAAAACCTTTTTCAGTAGGATATCTCTTGAAGAACATTGAGCCATTACATCTACAAGCTGAAGTAAATACTTGAAGTTGCAAATAGTGACTTGCCTTCTACTCGTACCTTATGGGCCAAAGGGAAAGTGATGGTATACCGAGGGACCATCACCTGCAATAGGAGTGGCCCCAAGGTACCCATCTTGATTAAATCCAGTTTAATGAGCACAGTTCAAAAATTTCCAACTTAAGTAGAGCTATATCATTTTGTAGGTAATTGGAGATAAACCACCAAATTCATGTTTTTTCAAAGCCCTTGGATGCAGATCTTTGTACAAGACAATGTAGTTGCCTATTTGCTTCATATGTTGAATTCAAAGAATTGGCCCTACTTGGGATAGAATTACTTTGTGGGTGCATGTTGAGGGTCTATTATTGCTTCTATGTATGTATCTAATACATTTGAATGGTAATTTGTCCTTATCAAATGTAGTGATGCTAAGGGCATCAACTGGATAGTGGATTGGCATATTGAGAAATTTGGTAGAAATTGAGACAAAGTGCTCGATATTGAAAAAATGAAATGATAAGATCAAATTCCAAAGGCCCATCAAGGTAGGTGGACTAGATTGAAGAGATGTGTTGGCGCAAGAAAACAATTGGATTTGGCACATTAACTAAAAATAGGTCATCATAAAACCAAAATGTATGTGAGAAGTGCTTCAAGATATCAAATCTTTTGGTATACACTAGTCTTTTGCAAAAATTGTATTCAAAGAAGCACAGATAGAGGTTACACCACAAGGAAGAGTAGCTAAAACCCATAGGAATGCCTTGACATTGTCTTTTGGCTTTCTCAAAAAGCATAACGTAGATATGATCTGTGTTCCATGCATTTAGCTTGATAAATTCATCCATTGAGAATGTGAGTTTGCTAGCTTTATGTTTAGGGCTCTAGCTTACTTGGCTAGAGCCTTGGTCAAGGGTAAGAGTAGAAGTATTATACAGTTTGAAGGCCCATGTAATTATTTGTTCAATAACTTCAGTCAGACCAAGTTCCCCATGGTGTGATATATTCTCATAGCATTTGGTTATGTTTGATAAACAACAATCGAATATGGCATGTGGCAACTTGATAAAGGCCTCTTGAGCTGATTTTATTGACCAAAATGATTGGATATTTGAACCCAAAACCAAAAAAATGTGCATATTTAGTTTTCTAGCCGATTCCATCACATAAATTCCAAGCAAGCATTGATAATGGTAGCCAAATTGAGTGTAAAGTTTGTATATGTAGAACTTGTAGCATTAGTAAGCCATCTAAAGTCATTTTTGTGAAATTTAAATGTGCCCATAAGAAATGGTAAATTAGGGCTAGTATGATATGGAATATCCACATTCCCAAACCACTAAATATTTTATAAAGCCCATTGAGATCTAAATTAGTATTCTAGAAATTAGTGGTACTGAATTTGTTTTTTGTAAAATAAAGTATAAGCTTCTTGCAAACGAATGATGGATTGTTGTTTGCTTTGTTGATCTGAGAGACAAAAAAACCATTAACTAGTTGATATAGGTCATTCATACAATCATAGCTAAAGTTTACCATGATAGGGATGCTTTCAAGCTTGTTCTCAAGAGAAAACTTAAATGTATTTAGATATATTTCTTTAAGATCAAGGACCTTAATAAACTCATTAAAGCCACAAATAAGAGACTGCTTGACTTTAGTTTGTGTTGAAAAGCTTAGAGGGGATGCGTTTAAACCTTTAGCCATTTGTTTCCTCAAATAAGGATTAGATACAATGTTTAGGTTCATTGTATCGACATGATCAAGATCCATGAAATAAAAGTCACATGAGTATTTATGAAAGTTACAAGAACCAAATGCAATAGTAAAAACCATGCATTTCAAGAAAAATGCAAAATCTTCCAACCAAATACATTATCCTTGAATATATGCAAAGGTTTTCCAATGAGAAATAAAAATTCATTATAGCACTTATTGGGGGAGATTTTGTCCACCAACAAGGCATTGCAATAAGTAAGATGTATGATGGGAAAATATTTCCTATCTTTAATTTTCTTGATTTGACCATGCTTCTACCAGTTGCATTAATAAAAAAGAAGTTGCCTGGTAGAGTTACAATTATCAAGATGGACGCCCTTCCTTTTGAAACTGTGTGAAGTAGATTTGTTGGAAGCTTGAGACAAATATGTTGTAGGCTTGTTGCCAAAGTTTTTTGGCATGTAGTGGCTTTGGGGCCTTCTATTGCCTCTTTTCATAAAGTTGGAACTCCTAATTGATGGAGTGCTATTATCTCCTTGCAGTTGCTTCAGTGGGTTGAAGCATCTCTCATTTATCTTCACCTTTCATACTTGGCACTAGGTTGGAAGCCTTCTTAGAAATCATAAGATTTTCAGCTACTCTTAAGCCCATTTCTCTAAAGTATGCAAACATTCTATCCAATTGAAGAATATCCGCATACACTCATGCAAGCTTTTTGTCAAAAAATTTGAGTCAACATTATGCATATTGAACCATAAAGCATGGTCAAACCATAAGATGGTATTGTTTTTGCATCCTCCATGATAGCCTAAGATGTTATAGCAACATTTGATGAAATGTCCAAGTAGATTAAACGCATCATAAAGAAATTTTTCATCATGCTTATGGTCATTCATTTTTTTGGACTTTGCTAAAATGCATACATCATAAGGAGAGGGACATCTATTTGCCTCAAACATAATCATGGTGATTGGACCATTGAGAATAATGGTTTTTGAGAGGGATGAAGTGGCTTCTAATGCAAGAGAAGAAGATTCTTTACTAGCTAGTGCTATATCATCCTTACCAAACAAGGGGTTGTAAGAGTAAACACCACATATGACCATGGCTGGTGGTTTACTATTGAAGATAAATTTCTAGAAGTCTCGATGACGGGCTGAATGCATCTACATAGGAATGTGGCTCTTATTTCTTGACTTGTTTTGGCATTTCCCATGTAGCATTTAAAAAATCAACTTCCTCTTCTAAAAAATCAAGAGGGACCAAAGCTTTTCTTTGAGTTCTAGTTGGTGGAGTTGGGGTGTCAAAATCCAAATATTTATTTCATCTTGGATTCTCTTCTTGGAAGGGAATTCCAACATGTTAGAACATGCTTTTAATGATGGATTTTGATGAATCTATCTAGCTTCTTAGATTGAATTCATCCGCTCTCACCAAGTTATCCATATTATCCATCAAGGTCCTTAGTTTTGAGATAGCATGCACATGATTTGAAAGATAGATGTGGTAAACCTTTAGCTAACTGGTTGAATCCAATTATAGCAGTAGTAAATTCTCAATCTTTGGATTGTTGCCAAGGCTAGCTTGATCAAGATCACTCAAGGCTTGATGGAATTCACTAGCATTGATATAGGCTAACAAGCCTTGGACAAAGATTGAAGGTGGAGGTAGTGGATCTACATAGTCTATGGCTAGAAGTTCAGAGTGTCATAGTCTATGGCTAGAAATTCAGAGTGTCACCCCTTATGATAAAAAAGAATTCATCAATATAAGAGTCAGCAAAGAAGCAAGAGTAGTTTTAAAAAAGTTTAAATTAAAAATTTTCATAGATAAAAATTATAGAGGAGAGTTTCCATATCACCATTTGTGTTTAAGCTGAGCATAGCAACTCAATAGTAATTGCAAAACAATATTCATAGAATAATGCCAGGAAGATTTATATATTCATAGCTATAAAATACATGATACAATAGTCTAGCTTGCACAATCATAAGACTCAAAAGAATAGCCAAGTCATGACATGTTAAGCATGCACACGAAGGAGGGATATCGCATGTTACCTAAAATCAAATAAGTAGATTATTAGTAAGGACTTAATAATTCTAATTACAATGTAGGCATCTATAGTAGTATCCAATTGTTACTAGCCTTGTCAACTACATGAAACAAGTTTACCTTGTTCATGTCCATAAGATTGGATAGTGGCATAGCTCCAAGCTTGAACATGTGCTATAAAGCAATGGTATTTAGAATAGTTGAGGAGTAGGACTAAGAGCAGTATTATGTTTATTAGCTCTCAATCAAGCATACAACAGCTAATGGGCATACAAAATAGAAGCATTGCTCATATATATAAGCCACTTGCTATGGAAGAAACCAAACTAGATAAGGTTCAACATCCTTGTTTCAAGAAAAGAGTAATGGATTTAGTTCCATGGGTATCTTTGAGTGTTGGGATAAAGGACATTGCGCGTGTCCGCCTGTAAGGGCCATGTTGTACATAGTACGTATACCTATCTAAAATCATTATTGAGATACACTCTTTAGTACCACAAATCATGTGTCTCTTTCTCTTCTCTCTCTCAACCTGCATCTCTACACAAAAGCTCCATTGCAACTAACTCAACAAAGTGGTATCAGAGCTTGGTTCAGGCAATTAGGAGCTTGGCATTTCTTTAGGTGCAGGAGCTTGAAGTTGAAGAAGAGTTCACTGTGAAGAGTCTATAGGCAGGGTAGCAAGGTTTGACTCTTCTTCTTCAAGCTTGAAGCTTCCCTCTTCATTCGAGCTTGTTGGCAGCCATCATTGGCCACTTGGGGACCCTCCCCATCATCTGCAACACTTGGACCATTATTCCAATCTCTTCAAGGCTGAAGGCACCATTAGCGTGGGTATGCAAATCTGGTTTTCAACATGCTTAGGACCTACAGTAGTTGCTCTTAATTTGGCATCATGGTTGTGCTCCATAATTTGCATCTAATGCTTAGCATTGAGCATTGAAGTGTAGTATTACACTTGGGACTGATATACATTCAGCCTCAGGTCTAAAATACACAGTATTCAGATCTATAATAAACAGGGTAGCACCTGCTCTCTTGAGATTGATGTTCATATGATGTATCTTGATATTGGATGCTTTGGGAACCATGTGGCATTGTCTTGAGGCCATTTTGAGCTATTCTTGGCAAGGATTTGGCTCATTTTGTAGACATATTTGGTTACTAGAATAACATGGTTGAATGACATTTTGACTGCATATGCATTATGTCTTACTTCTAGACTTGGTCTCGAGCATTCTATACCATGTATTCATGCTTATGGTTGATGTTACATTCTTGGATTTAATTCCGAAATGCATTTGAGCAATGATTAAAGCTCATTTTTGGATCAGCTTTACCTACAAGTCTATTGTTGTACATTCAAGACAGTTTCTTGCATATTCAGGACATCATACCTCACTATCAAGAAATTTGATATGTTTCTATGCAAGAACATTATGGTGATGTTTTGAGAAGCTTTGCATGATCTTTAGAGCTCAATCTTAGTTAGTCTGAGAGGTTATTTCAGTTCTGAATTTTCAGGACAAATTTTTCGTGAATGTCAGGACTGCACTTTTGAATTGTAGGACAACCACATGTATTGTTAGAAATTTCAAGACTGCACTCCTAAATTGCAAGACAACCACCTATATTGTTAGGAATTTTAAGACTACCCTCTGTTTTTTGTTAGAAAATTGGTATGTTTACTGTCATTGAATGCTTCTGAGGCATTTTGGGCAATGAATTGATGTATGTTCTTGTTGCTACATACTTGGGGGTATTCCTCACATACTACTGATTGGATTTTGGAGCTTCCATTGCTTGGCATTAGCTGTCATTTACTATCATACATTTATTTGGCTATAAATCATGGCTAGCAGTAGTGACAATCATCTTATGCATATCAAGAAGCTTGAAGGAGCACACAACTTTGTAGTTTGGCAAAAGTAGTGCTATAATATCTTGTTGCAAAAGAAGCAAGCAAAGCTGATTAAAGTAAAGGGAACAAAACCAGTTGATGTAGAGTAGGATGACTGGGATGAGCTGAATGAGCTTGCACGCTCGACCATTGAGCTATCGATTTTTAATGCCTTACTATTTAACATTGAAGGGTTGGATTCTGCTTATGACATTTGGAAGCGATTGGAAGAATTGTATGCGTAAAAGAGTGCTGCAAGAAAAGTTTAGTGGTTGAAGAAACTCATGGATTTGTGTATGAAAGAGGGTACTGCAATGTCTACTCACCTTAGTGAGTTTAACTACATTTTTAACAATCTGGATTGTTTTCACATAACACTGTAATCAGCTTGCCACTTTAAAATTCAGTATTGATGGAGTTCAAATCTACGTTCTTGCTAGGCTAAAAGAAATTGTCTAATGGCAATAACTCATATTCCTGATTAAAATAACCATAAAAAATATTTCAATTATTTATAGTAAAAAATTGGGCGACAACATTGCAAATTTAACCAAACACATAAATAACAAGCATATATGTGTGTTGCATAACCAAGAGAGGAAAGGAAATTTAATATCATGCCTTAAGGTTTAGAATAACTGTAATGGTAATAATAACTATGGAACTACAATGTGCATCCACTAAATTGAAAAATAGGGGACTGAATTAGTGTCCCATACTTAACATTTTTAAGCATATTGATGAAAGGGATGTAACATTAAATATTATAGGGCTAGAGAACAAGACCCAAGATTGGGTCAAATTTTTATTTTCATTGCTCTAAGAAAGATTATAAAAGGGTTTCCTAATATATTATCCAATGTAAACTATAGGTAGAGAAATTATTGCAATTAAAACTATGATTCCATAAAGGAAAATTATTTTCAAAGAAGATTGTCAAAAGAGATGAAAAATCCTTGCTTAAGGCAAAGTTACCTACTTAAATAGGCTAAAAGCTAGGCATGTTCTTAGCTTATTATTTGCAAAATACTAATTGCATGCATGGGTCCAAACCCTATAGGGTTTTCATCCTTACACTTTAACTTCCTCTCCCTTCTCTCTCCTCTTCTTGGAATTCTCTCTCCTTGTCTTTGTCTCTCTTCTCCTAGTCTCTGTCTCTCCTCTTATTTCTCTCTTTCTGTCTCTTTTGCTCATTCTCTCTCTCCTCTTAGCTTTTTTATTACAATTGGTATTAGAGCTTAGGTCCTTGGTCCATTCTTCTTTCCTTTTCCTCATATTCAATTACATTCTACAAAAAAAAAAAAAATCATAGTGCAGACAAGTACAATAGGGACATGAGTTATAAGAAGCTATAATGGAGTACCACAAGGTGTTGACAACCTTTCTTGAAGTTCTCATAGAAACCCTGGCCAACTTGGAGGTACGCATGTCAAATTTAGCAACTCATCACCAACTTTGAGGTAAATTTTTAGGGATTCTTGGTTAAATAAGGTTCAAAAGACTTGGAGAGAGTTTTGACTATAGTTGCTTTTTCAAAAGAATTTCTTCTTCTTCATTCTTGAGAGCTTCCATGGATTCCGAGCAAGAAACCTCCATCTCTCTTCTTGTTCTTCATTCCCCTTGGATCAAGGACCCTATAGGAATATTCCTCTACTATCTTGGAGCATTTTAAGCACTATCAACAAGTGCTATAGGCCAGCAAGAAGCAGAAGGGAGGAAAGCTAGGTGAAGCTTAGCATATTCTAAGTAGTGGATGAAGAGGAGGTTGCTACAAAGGCTTGAAAAGGTTAAGGTGGAGCTCTCGGCTTTCATGTAGACACACATAAATCTTTCCTTAACAATATCAACAAGCATTTGATGTTGCATAGAGATACCTTGAGTGTGCATCTGAAGGAAATCTTTTGGATGTCCTAGTGTATAGGATCACTGAAGGAATGAGCCTTTCCTTTTGCTATCAGAAATTTTCAAACCTTATGCTTCAGCATGATAATTGTAGTTGGAATATGTATTCTCTACTAGAGTTTTTGATTTATGACTATATCCCTACGGTTTTACATCACTCATCAACATAGCTCCGTGCGATGGCAACTATCTTTCATTGCCATGTTTTAATTTTTACTTACTTCTCCCTGATCATTTCCTCTTGATAATGCTTGACATGATGTTTGTACAGGATCATTGAAGGAAATGAGCATCTTGCTTTGAAATCAGCTTTTGAGAAATTAGTCTTTGCATAGTTAACACAAACAAAGATCATAAGAATTAAAACGCCTTGAGATCCATCCAATAGTAACTATGTTTATCAATCATATTTGGGGTTGGGCTAGATGCAACAACCCCATGGCTAATGAAGAGCTCAAGGAATTAGGAAACCCTAAGTCGAAGAAAAGACCAATGCTTTTGTACTTGTTGGGAAGAGGGCTTGGTTATCGATCAATGTAAGCGGTTACTAGGACCATTTTCTTGGGCAATTGAGGTATACCCTTTAAATACTTAGGACCCTAAACTAGGTCAGCGGTTGATGTGCTTGGTTGGGCCTCATCATTCTCTTTTTCTGGTGTGTCCTCATGGGACATAGCCGCAACCTCACTAGGTTGTGAGGGTAAAGCTGCCTCTCTTTTCGAAGAGTCTAGCTCTTCAGCTATTTCTCCTACGTTTAACATCTCATCCAATTGCATTGGCAGTTGTTGTGTATCCCGATTCTAGCTGGATTAGGAATAGTACCCAACACCAGACACCAAAAGCCAAATAAAAATTCCTATAATTACAAAATTCCCATAACTATTGAACAAGGGAAGGTCGGTCATAGATTGTGACTATTGCAGGTCCCACATCTTCTCTCTCTCTCTCTCTCTCTCTCTCTCTCTCTCTCTCTCTCTCTCTCTCTCTCTATATATATATATATATATATATATATATATATATATATATATATATATATATATATATATATATATATATATATATATATATATATATATATATATATATATATATATATATATATATATATATATAAAAACAAATAAGACCATTATCAAGGTTATCCTCATTATTGCAAGGAATAGGAAGAGATTTTATGAATATCCTCTTCTACAAAGCATGCTACTTGCATGAACCTTTGTAAGAATATATTTTATTGATGTTCTTGTGTTTACTAGCTTTATCATAGAATGGAAGTCCATTCAAAGAATCAATATTAGAATTAGAATGCTATATTAAGGCTATGTCAAATTTCAAATACCAATTTTCAAACATGATATACATAATTGTACATATAAGAAGAGAGGGGCAGTAAGATAAGATAGAGTAGAAACTAAATGTCCAAATGGTCAAAAAGGGACATGGGGTGAACTCTAAACATTGAGGCTAACTTTTCATCATAAAATCTCATGAAATATTTTATCATATAAATCTGGACTAATCCTCTAGGATGGTATATTATATCTATACATGGAAGCAATAGCTATTTGATGAAAAAGTATAAATGTTAATAGCAAACAAGATTGAGAGCAGTTGTAGGAGCATATGCAAGGAGAGAGAAAAGGAAGCGATCATAAACATGACTAATAGACCATGAAAGTTTAAGCTAGGCATCATAATGTTCAAATATGTATATAGTGTAAACTCTAGTCCTCTACATAGTGAGGCAACTACTATGAACCTCTAGAGAGATTGTCTAGGGATAAATAAGAGACTAAAATATCAACATCAACAAAATATACTAAGCTTTAGAAAATCCATATATCATCAAGAAAAAATAGCCAAATAACTCTCATGTGCATACAATATGAAGTTAGAATACTCATTTGACATAATGAAACAATCCAAAAATTGTCTAAAGTGGAATGTATTGTTACGAAAATTTATTGTGAATTTTAAGGTACTATGAAAGACTATAAATGGTCAATAAGCTTAGAGCTTTGCATTCATCCCCTTAATTCCTTGGTTCTTAAATTATGTTTGCCAGATTAAGATAACTACACCTTTCCAACAACACTTATACCATTTTTTGGCTTAGCTTTTGCAATAGTGCTAACTTTGAGTGACAAGTTTCCCTAGCATATATAAGTTCAAAAAAAGTGTGCAAAAAAACTTCAAATTAGTAACAATCTAATTTCTTTTCATCACTTTCTATATCACAACCTCAAAACTGACCCTCCTACACCCCACCTTTCACCCTTCCAAAGGCCTCTCTCTCTCTCTCTCTCTCTCTCTCTCTCTCTCTCTCTCTCATATGAGGACTTTGGATCCTATTGCCATGTCGTAGAGTGTGAGGACCAAAGATGCATAGGGCTTTTCCTCCTGGAACTTTAGAGGCATCAAATAGCACAATTACGAAATAGGAGACGAGCTCACCCAAAGGGACCCAAGCAAAGGACTGATGGGTTTCTTCCATAGAAGAGACCCCATGAGCAATATTAGCTCAACAAACATATTCATCACATCAGACTACACCTACCCCATGTCACAAAGTCACACTAGAAAGGCCATTGCACTTTGTCAATGATGGCAACCTCAACCATGGGATTGACAAATCAAGGACCCATGTTATAGTCAAATTAGAGCCATCATTGCAAGACATGGGAGACTTACCCCTCAACACATTAGCAAAGTGGCTTGGTACCACATCATGGTTGGGATCTGTGCTAATTGTGACATTTAGAGAAGAGCTACTAAAGCTAGATATTTTATATATTTAGCTTTTAGACATATCGATCTTTAGATGTTAGTCTTATACTAGGATGCATTTTTCTTTCACTTCTACAATGATTTTGTTGCCATTAAGAATCATTCTAGGTTAATTGTTTTGGTTATCTATTTGCTTTGATAATCAAAACTTGTATTGACATGTCTTATTCTTATATAATGTTGTGGGCGATTGTTATTTAGAGCTACAATATAGGATTACGTTGAACTCACTCAAGGCAATTGTTTCAAATCTTAATAGATCTACTTAGCAACATATGGCATGTCACATGAATATGATGGTTGAGGCAATTTCAATACATCGAAAACTTGATCTGAAATTCTTCTGAAGTTTGTACAGAAGTGCATCAGTGAGATTTCCCACCAGTTTGCCACCAGTTCAGATATCTGAGGTGCAAAGTGTGAGTGCAATTCCAAGCAACAAAGCACGATAAGGCAGGTGGGTATTCACCTGAAAAGCAGCATTGACTCCATATAGGAAGAAGCCGCAATGAAACATAAACTTTCAATTGCATGTTAAGGGATTCAGGAACCAGTTAAAGCAATAACAAAGGACAGGTTATCTGAAAGGTTTGTGACATGTTCTTTAATGGTCACTTCATTTTGCTATAGATTGGAACATCAATCTTGTAGAGCTAGAAAACAATTCATCTTGTAAGATAGGCAATTGAAAAATGTACATCCAATAATAGTGATTGGAGCATGACCATGAAAATAAGTGCCTTCGAGCATAATCATTACAGCTGAAAAAATCATTTCACAGACGCAACGCAGCTAGACAAGGATTGGAGTCCATCAGCGACATTATTTCAATACAGATGTACATCAGAGCATCGCTCTCACAGAGCTAGAAAACAATCACTCACAAGAAAAGAAAATGCACAATGTGCATCCATTAAAAGCTTTGCAGCGTCATTAACTCGGTATCAATACTGTCACACGCACAGAGTGATCAGCAGAGCCAGTCAAATATCTGCTTTGGATTGGATGCCAATCAACCGATGTTATTCCAGCATTGTGTTGAATGGTTCGCTGGGTTTTCCTTTGATGCATCTGTGGAAAGATATCATGATTGAGTTGTTTCTTTTGTAGAAAAACCAGACTGTAAGATGTACTCAAATAGCATAATTTAGATAAATCATCGGCATGGCTACTGTGGTGCAAAAGCAAACAGATGACTACTGGAGACTGGGACATGATTCTTTCAATACTTCTCAATCAGGACACCTTTCACTGCACTCTGTTGCACCTACATTGGCATTTTTGGGCAATGATTATTTTGGGACATCGTTATTGTATTGTGAATGCTGTGTGTGTGTTTATTATGTCAAACTGGTTAATTTCTATTCAGGTTGTGTCATGTGATAAATGTAGCCCATGCTTCAACTATACAACACATCCATGCACACAAGCCAGCTACACGCCCAGTACCACTTCAAAGTAATCCACTCCTAATGTCCCACCTATCATATCTGCAACAAGAAGTCAATAGCAAAGTAGATTTGGTTGTTTCTGCAACAAGATGTCAATAGCAATGTAGATTACCTTGCTTGGAGCATAATAATGAACATTCAAACATTCAGCCCCCAATATATCTTTGGAGAATGAGCTCCAACAATATGCAAACATTCTTTCTTGTTAACATTTCTCCATAGTATCTCCATGGCATCCCAACTCCAAAGTCAGTTCTCACCAAAACAAGCAGTGAAAAACACAGGGGCTCTTGTGGGGAGCATGCACACTCTTCTACTGCTGCTCACAGTTCACCCTCCATTCTTTGCACCCCTACTCTTCCTTCTTTCCTAATTCATCATATGCAGGTTTCACTCCTAGTGGGTGTCGAGCAAGAAAAATTAAAGGCCTTTATTAAAGCTAAATTATCATGCATTTTGGCCTACTTTAACTGCATAAAAACAGTCCCAAAAAGAATGGTCAATTAAAAGGCATTTTGTCTCTGACAATAGGATAAATCCCCAAATCCCTCATATAAGGACATTTTGTGGCATCCATCCCAATCCCTCATTCAATTTCCACTCCACTGATTGCTGCCTTTCCCTGAATGACTGCTACCCAGCCAGTTGGAGGGCCCACCCTACCCTTCCAGTTGCTGCTCCTTGCTGCTGCTGCAACCCACCTCTTCCATTGTGTGTTACGTCTTATTTGTACACTCCATGTACTCTCTACAAATCCGAGCGTATCTTCACAAGGTATGAGAGCAAGTGCTCTTCCAAAGAATATCCTGACGGCTATTGTGGAGAGCATGTTTGAACAAGCAACACACGATTGACTCGTAATGTCTCAAACAACATGTTGGTAGACCATGGTATCTACTCAAGCTTCTCTTGCTTTGGAAGCCCTAAGGCCGCTTTATTCTCTCAAGGAGGAAAAAGCACCATTGCCTCTTCTCCTTCTCCAACTACATTGGATTTTTGGGAAATGACAAATGAGGAGTATATTGAATTCTTGCAAAGAAGGTACCCTCAGTTCTATCCTCCACATAATCCTCCATTTACACTCTACTTACAAAAGCACATTAAAATGTGCATCGTTCAGCACATTCAACTAGTGAGCATGGTCACCTCCTAGTTAAAGGAGGACATACCACTTTCAAGTTGACTAATGATCCACCATCATCATCACAACCAAACCATGTGGCAAGTTTGTATAATCCATTCGATTTGTATGAGCAACAAGCTCTCTGTTGCTCTCTCTATTGTACAAGAACCGTCTATAAGTTACCTAGGAAATCCGTACCTCTTGTTTCAATAGCATTGCAAGTTTAGGATCTTCAGTAGGCTGTTTTTCATTTCCTCAAGATAACTTAGGTCCATGTTCTTAAGATTTTAGGCCTTCCATAGGATCTCCACCTCATCCACAAGTCACTGCCACTTTGGACCCCGGTGCTCCATTGTCAAGAATGCTAGTTGACATGAGGATGTGAATTTTTTAACTTATTGCTTTGGCATAATTAAGTCGTTGCACGTGGGGTACACATGTGAAGTGCAAGTTATTTTTGGCACCGTGACAATCAAACCCTAGCTTGGAGAGTGGGGAACATTGGCAAAGGATGTGTTAAGTTGTGGTCCACAGGTGCCAATTGGTGCCCAGTGGCAGTAATACATCTACTACCCAAGTATGTTTGGGACACATGGAATTGGTGCTAGTCAAACTTATCTCATGTTTAATGCTGTCATGATGAGAGAACAACAAATGCACCTTCTTTGCAGCCACTAATTTAGATAATGTGGTGCCCAAAGGTAAAGCAAAAGACTCCAATGCAGGTGGCAAGGTGGTGAAGTTTGATACATTCAATGGTGCACAAGGATCCCCAAACAACCAGAAAGTAACTAACGTGGTTCATGAGACATGAATGAAATGAAACAAAACCTATGCTTTGTCTCTTCATTACAAATGGATGGTAGATTTGGTCACTATGCCTACAAGGCTTTGGTAAATGAGATATCTTGTGCTTGTGTCTGAGGATTTGACAAATCAAGAGGAGGGAAGAGCTTTAAGCATTAAGACTACACAAGCTATATGTCGGTTTCTCTTGGAAGAGGTTTTTTGCCGATATGGAAGTGTTGGCAAGATTGCTGCTGACAAAGGGGAATTCGATGCAGATAACGCTCATGAGTTGTCATGGTTGGGGATAAATTTGGCATTAACTTTAGCTTATAATCCTGAAGATAATGGAAAGAGTGAGAGGGGACACTTGCCTATCATTAAGGCATTAGCAAAGTCATGTAGAGATAGGAAAAGGAGTGGCCATGGATATTATCGTACGCATTATGGGCTATTATCGTACGCATTATGGGCTGACAAGACAATACATAGTGCAATGACAGGTTTTATGCCTGTTGAGTTGATGTATGGTCAGAAGCCTATTACGCTGATTAAGGAGGTGGTTGCTACTTGGAGTGTGTTGCCATTGCAAGAAGGGTTGAGTAGAGAGGAATTGCTTATTTTGCACATTAGACACTTGGAAAGGAGACCAGAGGATATTGAGGCAGCAATTTCAAGATTACGGGTAGCAAGGCTTCAAAACAAGAAAAGGTTTGACAAAAAGCACAGGCTCAGACCAAGGGCGATACAAGAGAGTGATCAATAGTTCAAAGAATCAGCATAGTGCTATTCAGAAGGTCTCTAAGCAGTGATTTTCTTCGTATGTGGCGAGACATGTACATCACAATGCTAACTATTCTCTAAGTGAGTTGGATGGGGCAGCATTGAGGATACCCATTGCAAGGGAGTGAATCAAACTCTTTAAGAGACGAGAGTTCGATGCATACGAGATATAGGAGTTGAAGACAAGTACTATTCATAACAATGCGGAGGAGGAAGAAGAGGATGATATGGTGATGGATGATGAGCACTCCGAACCTGTAGATGATTGATACTCTGGCACATGTCGGAGAATGTACAGGTCTAGAAGGGGTGGATGTTGTACGATTATATGTCTAGGAGTTGAAACATAGGAAGAACCGCTTCTCAAAGAACTTTGTAGCATACATGCAGGATACACTGTACGGGCTTTACGAGAAGATCAATTGCTTCAGTATCTTGTCTGTGTGTAAAGTACCAGTGTTTGCTATGTCATGAAAAGAACTAGAAGAGAAGGTCGTCACACATTAAGTGATAACTTAAGTTCGTGAAAGATATGCATGAGACCTTGTGTTAAGGACTCCGGGAAACTAAAGGCAGGAGTTTGGGGCCTATTTTGAAGGAGAAAAGTGGCATGCTATCCAAAAGGGAGAAGGACACAGCAAAACAGCGCAAACTTTCAGCACCTTGAAGCTAAGAAAACGTGGGAAAAAGGAAGGGAGATGGGGAAGCATATTATGGCTTATGTAAAGCTTACAAGCCAGGGCACAAAGGGGGAACCATTAAAGCTTATGGGAAAGAACTTGGAAGAGGGCATTAGGACTCATCTATGAAGTGTCTTTGCTGTCCAGAATAGGGCACTACAGCAGTAGAGAACTTTCTTCATCTATTTCATCAAAGTTCATAAAGCTTTGGGCTTCAAGGCACTCTCTGATACACTTCCAAACATAGCCTTGCACTTGAGGTATCAAGAGAAGGACTTTGTGGCTCTCTTGGGGCTGAAAAGAGCAGTGAAAACAGGGTATACAGCAGCCTATGTACCATTGTAATAAAAATCCAGCATATTATTTGCATGTGGATGCTACAAGTGAAGACTTTTGCTAGTTTGCAAGAGACAAAGGCTTGATGTACAGGAGAAGCTTTCTTTGGATGCACTTGAGGAGATGAGTTTTCTCTTATGGTTATGGGCTGAATTGAACAGGAAATAACAGGGTAAAACAGGGCAGCATGCTGTCCATGGTGTTGGGAAGCTTCAATCTTGCTTCTGAATGCATCTATTGATGGAATTTTGCTCTCTAACACTAGGGACAATTCAAGCACCATCAAAACTCAAGATTGAGTGGATTGGGAGCAGCAAATAGGGTTTTTTATGCTGCTGTAATAAATTGTCATAAAAGGGCCAAAGTAGTATTTGGTAGCCCATACAGGATTTTATGCCTTCTATCGCTTCGTATATGTCCAGATGATAGATGCTACCTTCTGCCATATAGTTGCATGATTAAAACATGGATTTTGAAGCCTATATACAGCAGCGAATTGATTAATGCCTGGGTATTAACTGAGCTATTGGCTCAGAGTGTTTGGGCAATTGTTCTGTTAAGGGTTTACATTGTTACTTGCAATGCATGCATTGATCTTGAACTAATGTAGATGTGATTAATCGAATAGCTTTGATTTGGCTTCATACAGTGTGTTTGGATTTTGGAATTCCATAACCAGTTGTTTTTCTTAATCTTTTCTATCTTTACTCTCTGTAACCCTTCTTTCCAAAACTCCCATCGTTAAGGCCTTCAACCTTAAATGTCTGACAGCAGTTTGTTCATCACGATTGCCCTCTAGCCCCTACCTCTTCTTACTCTTTGCAACGGTGATGTCCTATTTCCTTCACTCAAGAGTGAGTGGCTTGCAAAGCCTCAAGCTACCAATGAGGGCTTAGACAGAGCTGGCCCTCTATGTTGAGGATAATGAGGTGATGCTAGAGAGAGTGAGACTGACACTAGCGACATGTTTTGCATGGTAGTAGGTGCAAAAATCAGCTGGTAGAAGTCAATTCGTTTTCTCATAGACTTAAATTCTAGCACCAAGTGTGGCATCCAGTTGTTTTTCTTAATCTTTCCTATCTTTACTCTCTGCAACCCTTCTTTCCAAAACCGCGTTGTTAAGGCCTTCAACCTTAAATGCCTGACAACAGTTTGTTCGTCACAATTGCCCTCTAGCCCCTACCCCTTCTTACTCTTTGCAACGGTGATGTCCTATTTCCTTCACTCAAGAGTGAGTGGCTTGCAGAGCCTCAAGCTACCAATGAGGGCTTAGACACAGCTGTTGGACTCAAAGTATGTAGATGACATTGCCCTCTATGTTGAGGATAATGAGGTGATGCTAGAGAGAGTGAGACTAACACTAGAGACATGTTTTGCATGGTAGTAGGTGCAAAAACCAGCTGGAAGAAGTCAATTCGTTTTCTCATAGACTCAAATTCTAGCACCAAGTGTGGCATCCACTTGTGTTTCAAAGGGGTGAGTAAGTATCAGCCTATCAAGTGTTGAGAAACCCTTCACTCTTCGTCTGCAATTTGCGTTTTTGCGTTTTTGCATTTAGGGTTTGCAGCCCCAAAAAGGGGTGCCACCCTAGACAGTCTCTTGCCTATTTATAGGCTACCTCTGTCACTCATTCTTTACGGCTGATTCATTCAGTCCGTCACCTCTTCTCTCCAGTCCCTCCACTACCCTCACACCCCTTCAGAAGGACATTTCGGTTTGTGGTTCGTGGTTGTCTTCATCATCTTCCTTGTGCTATGGCACCCTTGTTCCCTTGTATCACATTCACTCCATGATTTAGAACTTCATCATTCCATTCATCAGATTTTCTTCTCTCTTCTCTTCTCTTCTCCATGTTTGCCGAGTTCACTCCATGTTTCTCCTCGCAAACCCTACTATCTCATTGGTACATCATCTTTTGACATGGTATCAAAGCTGGATCTGCTCAAACAGTGGCAAAGATCCTCCACTCCATTGATGGCCAAGACCGGTAGCGGGTTCGACATCCACTTCTCTTCTTCTTCCACTGTATCAAAATCTCGTTTTTGCAGGTTTTAGGTGTTTTTAGCTTGCTGCCCACACCCCTTTCGTGGAGGACATCGCAGTCTCAGCTGTCCCTTGCTGTCATCTACAATCGGGCACCTATTTCCAGTCTTCCACCCGCAGTTTGCAATTGTTTACAGCAAAGCGACTGTTCCTGATTGCTCTCCATTCAGAAAACAATCTCGTCTTTGCAAACTTCAGGTATTTCAGCTTTGCTGCCCACACCCTGGACGTGAAGGACATCGCGGTCCAAGTTGGCCATTGCTGTCTACAACAGTCTGGCGCTTGTTTCCAGCCTATCACACACTGTTCGGAGCTGATTTTAGCATGCTGATTGCTACTGCTGGTTTTTTCTGCGTTTTTAGTCTCTCTCTTCTCACTTGCGTTTTTCTACTGGTTGCAACCTCTTACTGCTGGGCGTATCCTCCTCCCATTAGCAGCTCACTTCCAACCCTTCCACTGCCCTCCTAGCCCTTGAGGCGGACATTGCAGTTAACGGTTCGTGGCTAACCTCTTCCTTCTTCAGCAAGGCACACTGGTACCCATGGCTTCTTTACCAACACATGACCAGACTACTAGGTGCTCCTACTGTGGCATCATCAAACACACCACCGATGCTTGCCGACTTCGACCTTTGATCCCCACCCCCCCCAGGGTATATGCAACTTCCACCAGGCACTCCTTGTGCCACCTCTCCTTTTAGGGCCATAGAAATTGTTCTGCATCGGCTATCAGAGTACTATGCTGAAGGCAATAAGACGCATCTGATGTGCACTAAGTCCTTTCGAGCACATGGAGGATCAATTGGCACTACAATCTCCTAGAGATTGTTGCAATGCCAACAGCAATCTTCTCCTACCTATTTTCGAGTACAGTGGCTACCACCACTCGCGGTTTTGAAGTCCACTCCATCGAGAGACAGTGATTGTTTGATACCGTCTCCTTGTCAGTCCGCTCCTTCGAGAGACAATGGCTGCTCGATTCCTTTCTCTTCTTCGACTTCTCGGTCCGCTCCACTGAGAAGCAACGACTATTACCCACTCATTGCTTCAGTCTGAGCCCCATCCTTCACCCTCGCCTACTTAGGTTCGAGAGGCTAACTGTGGGCATTCTTCACCACCCCAGATACCTTCTTCGACACGACCGGCGCCACTTCCTTCATCCTTAAACATTTCAGAGTTCGTGATCCATGAGTTTTTGGATTCCCTACCTACCACACAGGGGGATTCAGAGGGGGATGATCTTTCTTTGCCCTCCAAGGGGGCATCTACATCTACTGCGACTTCAGAGACGATTCCTATTTCTCTACTTTCAAAGGGGATCCCCACCCACCACTCAATCCTTCGCACACCTTGGCAGAGGCCTTTTACCTTATTTTTCTATCTTTGAATAGGGTGGCTTCCTTCCAACGATCATCCCACTTATTGATTTCGAGGATCTCAAGGATCTACCTAGATTGGAGCCCTGGAGGTTCAGCCGCAACCTGGTGATGAGGCCTTCATATTCCTTCTTACATGGATGCACGGAGCTAGTGGCTTCTCTCTTGAGGTTGAGTTTTGGGTTCTCCAGTTTACTTTGTCTACTGTTCTTTACTATAGGTTACCTTTCAGGTGCAAATCTTGGATCTGAGGGATCCTCTACGTCTTCTTTCTCCTCTTCTCTTCTTGCCTTGGTCACTTGGTCAGCATGGAGCCACCTCCCGAGATTGAGTACAAGCATATCCTTGTGGTTCTCAGCACCACACAAAGTCCAACATTCCTTCTATGCATTGCATGTTTTCATCATCTTTGTACTAGGGCACTTGGACAAGTGAACAATTTCCCCACGAGGGACGCTGTCCAAGTGACACCTGCTGCATGAGCATTCTTCAACATGTAGCATTGCATCTCCACCTCACTCTTGTTTCCCTTTTTGGGCCTGAGAGGGGGTGTTTCTTCTCTCTTCTCTTCTCTTCTCCACGTTTGCTAAGTTCACTCCGTGTTCCTTCCCGCAAACCCTACTGTCTCATTGGTACGTCATCTTTTGATATCAAGTATCTCCGCTTTAAGCTGGGAGTTGACATCACAACAGCCTAGCAATTCATACAAATGCTTGGCTTCATCAGACAAAAGCCAACCTACTAGAACACAATCCATCTCTCCTTGACAAGCATGGCTCTAATGGTCAACTAGGTTCTTTTATAGCGATAGCTTGGTACATCACTTCCTGCTAGTGTTTCTCTTTGATACCTGGTTTAGCTATGCAGGCTCGTGCAGAACTTCCTATGGGCCAAATTGGATGGACCCAAGGATTCTCATACTAAGGTGACTTGGGACACCATCATCCATCATTGCTCAGAGGGGGGCCTAGGGATCATTGATCTAGAGTATCTCCTTGGCAAGCAAGGCCCTAGTGGTCAACCAGTTCCTTTAGTGATAGCTTGGTACATCGCTTCCTACTAGTATTTCTCTTTGTCATGTGAGGTTTAGCTACATCACCTAGTGTAGAACTTCCTATGAGCTAGATGGACTAAGATGTATCCTAGGATTCCCGTACTAAGGTGACTTGAGAAACCATCATCCATCGTCACTCATCAACGCAGGGCTTGGGCCCAAATCATGATTGAGAGTATGAGTGCCAAGCCCTTCTAGCAAGCTAGTGCTCCAAGGGCTTAGCCCAAGTGGAAAAACGTGGTAAGTTCTCCTTCAAGAGGGCTTTTAGGAGTGCAAACCTTGGCTAGGTGGGAGGTGAAAATCATCCTTGAGGTAGATCTACACTACAACATCGACCATGATACCTAGATCATCCTTCCTTCACAGCTTGCTATAGGTCTGGCCATGTCTATGTAAGGCCCCAGAGTAATGGTTTCAAGCATGCCAAGAGAAGTTTGATTGATAGCCTATAATCTAGAACCCGCAAATCCAAGATACACGGCTGTTACAGCTAGGAGGGTGCTCTCATATCTAGTGGACTAGTTGGGAGGCAAGCTCTGCTTGCTCTATTAGAATCTAGAGGGATGTTTGTAGTATGGCACATTGGGAGGTTCTAGCAGCACTCTATAGGATGTCAGAAGGGCATAAACATAATTGTTAGGTACGACATGATATGATACTAATTGATACTGTATGGTATGATAAAACATGGTACTAAATGGTACCTCAAGATTTTAAAAGGTACAAAATACGATAAAATACATTATTCTCTCCTGCTTAATTTCTTTGGATAGACAAAGGTAGAAAAGTTGTTTGAATCTCAAACAACATAATCCCATAGGAAAATCGTACTAATATTAAGCATTTAACCCATCCCAAAGTATGGATTGGACTAGAAAAGAAGTGTCCAATTAGTTAGTAACCTATGGTACTAGTACATACAATATGGCACCTATAGTACGATATAATATGAACCCTTTCATACGTGGTACTAGTGCAACTATGGGGGTAGAGGTTAAGAGAAGGGAGATTGATACACCGGTCACGTAAGAGTGGCTAGCTTCTCCTCTTAGTGAGCTAGTGCAAGCACAGAGGTGTGGTCTGCTCAATTCTCCCTTGTAGGCATTGATCCCACAAGATTTCGGCTAGCTTCTCGTCTTAGTGAACCACTGTAACCAAGAGAGGTATGGGCAACTCGATTCTCGCTTGTGGCATCCCCTACAGGTGGCAAGCAAACTCGGTGGTACCCCCCATGCACATACTTCACAATTTCGGAATATGGCCGACTAGCTATCAATAGAGGACAAGGTATGGCTTTATCTACCATCCCTTGGAGAAAAATTTGTGTCATCGGCCTCCAAAGGAAGACCCGGTAGCTACACTCATCTGTACGTTGGTCTAAGATCTAGTAGTGGCACCTTTGGATTTAGAAGAGTTGGCTTCTAGATGAGCTAGAGTGGGATCTAGAAGAGTGGCTCTGGCCACCCATGACACTTATCAAGGAGTTATATTGCTTTTTGGCATACACAACTAGGATTGTCTTAAATATTTTAATGTAAGAGAATATGGACTAGTTGCCATTACAAAATGAACATTAGATTGGAGCATAACATCATGGAAACTTTTCACTCAACCTTTTGCTTGGTGGCTGAGGAGAGTGTCCTACTTGATTTGGCTTCTCGCACATGAAGGCCTCGTAGTCAGGTTGGCCCAAATGTAGCAAGGTGGAGTTTGCAAGCATTGCCCATGGTAGCACTTCGAGACACCAAAGCATTATCTTTGGTCATGTTGTCTTCTTTATCGAGTGGCACCTAGCCTGCAACATATAGCTCAAGAGGCCTTATGCTAGTAGTCTATTGGTCAAGGCCGCCACCTATTGTATGAGACAAAGAGACATGGTATGATGTTGATCATCAAGGCAAGCTCTCACAATGTGGTCAATTTGGATGCAATGCCCATCCACCAAGTATTGGAGTAAATGGTGTCACAATCTAAAGTTTGGGTCATGGTCATACAAAGCCAATTAGACCCATCATTGGCAAGCCTCACATTCACATTCAAAGTTATGTACATAGCAAAGAGTTCTTCATTGCAACTTTGGATGGATATGATACACTATTTGGTATGCCAAGGTATTATCAAGTGCATGCATGCATTGATTGATACTCATGCAAAAGAAGTCACTCTCCAGCATAAGAGCAAGAACCATATTTCAAATATAAAGTTAAAAGGGGAATTTACTCCCATTGTATCAACTTTTGCTATATCCAAAGTAATGAAAAATCACCTAGTAATGATGATAATGAATCCATGAGTAATGTGTCTAAGTTGGATAAAGAATGCATAGCATTCTTAAAGGAATATGTGGATTGCTTTTCATTGTCTTTACCGAGACAACTACCACCTGAAAGGCATGAGGATCATGTTATAAATTTAATCCCTAGAAATAGTCCACCGAATTAGCCACCATATATATGATTAATGCAGCCCAACAGGAGGAAATTATGAACCACGTTCAAAAGCTATTAGAAAAGGGGGTGATTCAGCTCAATTCATCTCCTTATTGTTCACCAATGTTGCTGGGGAAGAAAAAGAAAGGTTCATGGCGCGCGTACATTGATTATCGTACTTCCCATAAGATCACAATCAAGAATCGCTTTTTCATTCCTAGGATCAGCAATTCAATGGATAGATTGCAAACATCTACCATTTTCAGCCCGCGTGATTCAAAAAGTAATTATCATTAGATTCCGCTTGAAGATGTGCACAAGATAGCATTTAGGACTTCTCTTGGCATGTATGACTTCATGGTCGAGCCATTTAAACTCACTAATGCTACAACCACATTTAACCATATGATGGATAGGATTTTTTAAATCACACTAGGCTTTGGTAGGCACATTATTTGATGATATGCTTGTTCACTCAAAGAATGAAGAGCGTAATAAGCACTCGGTTATTGTGTTCGATGAACTCAAAAAACATCAATTAGTTATAAAAAATGAGAGTTTCTCTTACATGAGATTCACTTTTGGAGGCACATTGTTTCAACTCATAATCTATATATGCTATCCACATATGGCCACACTTTGAAAAATGTTCATGAGTTTGAAGTTTCTTGAGGCTATATTTATACTACTGATAATTTATTCATTATTTTGCTGAAATTGCATCAACCTTTCCAATGGATAGAGGTGGAAATTTCAACATTTGAAAAAGCTGGAAAAAAAAATTTGACTTCGAATCCCATGTTTACATTTTCAAATCTCAATAAGTCATTCGTGGTACCCAGTGTGATGCTTGTTATAACAGCAGTGGGAGTGTTTTAAAACAAGAGGGGCATGTGGTTGCCTATGAGAGTTGAGTTTTGCATGGTGTTGAAAGAAATTTACAAGTCTATGTGAAAGAATTACTTGCTGTAAGCCATGCCTTCTCTACATATGAAAACACTACCTTTTAAAGGCACATTTCATTGTGCAAACTGACCATCAGAATTTGAGATATTTTCTTACTCAAAGGGAGTTATCTGAGAACATATGAGATGGGTGATTTTACCTCAATGTTTCATTTTCCAACCATGCACATTGAGGGTAAAAAAAATATTGTGGATCATGCACTTTCAAGAAAGCCCCAAATTTCAGCAATTATTATGGCTTATCACTATGAGTTGGGTGATATGCAAGCACATTATGCTACTAATTCTGACTTTGTGAATGTTGATGATCAGCTTTGCAATAGCCAAAGGCATAAACATTACATTCTTCATAATGGCTTGCTTATAATGCATGGGCGATTGTGCACCACAAAGCAATTGAGACCAAAGGTGATGATTCAGATTCATGCTCCTCCATACGCAAGGCATGGAGGGATTGATGCTACAATCAAAGCGATAGAGCACTTAGTATTTTGGCCAACTTTGAGGCATGATATTAAAGAGTCTATAGGCACATGCATTGTAGGTTAGAAGGTAGAGTATCATAGGGAAAAGGTTCCAAGGTTGTACCTATTGCCTATTCCTGATATTTCATTTTTTAGTCTTCCAAGGACACCTACTGGAAATAATGAGGTTTGGTACATACCTTGGCTCTTCAGGAAAGGAAATGCCAACTGAGCCTTAGCTTCTAGCTCACTCATTATTTGGACTTTTAGAACATCTGTGCCTTTTTTTCTGAGCATCCTAAGAGCATGGCCTTTGTCTAGAGATGCATGTCCTCTTGCATGCAACTGGACACATACAACCAGTACTACTTACATGATATAAGGGTGAGGTTGAAGAGTTTGATGTCAACAGCAACATTTTGCCTTGCGCATCTAGAGCCATCTCATGACGTGGTACTTCAAAATCCCTCACCTGGCAGAATCTGCTGGCGAGGTATGACATAAGTCAGGACAAAAATATTGGATATTCAAGTTGGTATAACATTATAATAATCAGCACAAATATATGGAAGGACTTTTTCAAGGCCCAAAAATTGAAATATTACCTGCTAGCATCTTGCTCTTGAAGAACCTGCCCTTGATTATGCAAGCTCCATTCATAAACCTTTCCGTCAGCCCCAAGGCTGAAGATGCTTGCTTGGTCTGGACCAAACTTCACACAGCTGACAGATGAATAATGAGCTGGCCAGCCAGTGATAGGCAAGCGGGCATACGTATCTATATAAGTTCAGAGCAGATAAAATCAACTGCTTTGAGTTGTAGTGTTGCATGAAAACCAGATATATCCATGAAGGAATCAGAGCTAGAGAAACTTGCACATAAAGTGAAGAAGGATACCAAAAAGATGGATCATTCCATCAGTTGCTCCAGCTGCCAGTATCTTCCCATTGTGATTGAAACAGACAGAAGTGATTGCAGGTGGATCTTCACCGAGAGGAAGAGAGGTCTGTGTCAAATTAAAAGATGTTCTCATAGGCAAACCATTTGCTAAAAACATAAAGAGCCCAAGCAGGAAAGCATGTAAATTCGTAAGCAAGGTCTTAATATTGCAGCCCCATTACCAGAGGCTTCCAAGTCTTCATGTTCCAAAGGGTAAGAGATGCAAAGCCCATAGCTTCAATACCTTGCCTCCCAAACCTGATAGTCCAACAATCAACGAAACAAAGAAAAGATAAAACCTTTTACACAATTGCATCTTAGCGTGACATTATATTTCAACTTCACTTTGGACTTCACCAGTGAGTAACACACATCTACTTTTTGTGGTGTTGCACCAGTGCTTTGCACATAAAAATTATCTCAACACCCAAGATTGATACTCCAAACAGGTAGCGTACAGCTGGTATTATTGTATAACCACAGTGCAAAAATGCATCAAGAATCATTATTTCTAAACTCTAGATATCTCGATCACATGTTCAGCTTTCCAGAACTTTAGAAACCACAAAAAGTAAGGACTGACATACCCACTTGAAGATGCTGCAGAAGCAAAGATTGGCTCCATTGGACTACACTTTAAGTCCAGAATCCTGTACAAAAAGCACTTTTGGGCTAAACTTGCTGCTGATCATGTAGTTTTGAATGGAACAAAAATCAAGAAGCAACTTTCTTCACACATTAGAAAACATGCGATAACAGAAGACGACCTTGGATAGGCAGAGTCAGTGGCTAGATCACAAACAACACGTTTCGCATCCACATTCCAGGCCTTGATACCTCGCTCTGCTGTGCCTATAAGCAGCTAGACCCCAGTGCCATATGAAAAACTTGATAAAAGAAAGGAAGCTTAAGGCTTATTATCATACAAACATCCATTGAACTTTCGCAGCATTATATCCAACAGGAGAGGTGGCGTACCAGGCGGTCCGTTTTAAAGTCCCATTCTAAGGAGGTCACCTCTGCAGCACAATAAATTGTGGCATTTCTTGAAGTTGAAGTTGAATCAGAGTTCCAGATCCTGTAAAAATCTTCAAGAATCACAAACCTTTTATTCTACTTACTTTATAGATTATAGTTAGCATAGTGAAATCATATGCCTGTACCTGACAGTCCCATCTATTGAAGCACTTGCAATATTTGCTCCACTTGCTGAAAATCGGCATCTGCTGATCGGGCTTGTGTGACCAGAGAAGCATTCCTGAAATAGAAATGCTATTATCAGATGTCACCTGAAATCTGGTCTTATGTTTTAACTTTTCTTAGAATACCATTTCAGGAACCCTACAAAAGAAGTTTCTCCTTCACCTATAGTTACCTGAGAGTCGTAAGACACTTCAGGAAACTCCTCTTCCAGCCATTCAGCATCATCTGGCAATAATTCAAGAAAAGTACTTGATGAAGAAAGAGGCAAAATTGAAGCAATCTTCCTCCCTCCCTTTGTCCTACCTTACATGTCACCAACTCACCAGAATGGATTTATACTTACTGGGTTGTCAAGTTCAGTTTACTGGTGCTTGAATTCTCAAATTGTAGGCGATAAATTTTGGTGATACGCGACAGCTTTTGGTGATAGTAGGTGAAAACACTTCTTGCTCATGAGGCACATCTACACCATTGATTGTAGCTAATTTCCTCCTATGTCAGTGTTGTTCACTACCAACTGCAACTTTTCTGCATGTTTGTAGATTTAGAAGATATCTCAATACCAATTTTTCGACTTTACTAACTCAAAGGATGAGATCTCTCATCATTCCTTTGAGAGACGGCAAGATTATCGAAGGCCACAGCCCCTCATTCGAACTCCTGGTTCAGAGCACCACTCTCCTCCTCCCTCCCTTTATGTTTTCCATCTGGTTTGGTCTACCAGCCTGAAGATGCTACATACAGCACCCATTTTACATGTGCTTCTGCTTCCTCCTTTGCCCAAAGGAGACAAGTTAGATGGTTCTAACTATTCTCTATGGTCATGTAAGGTGGAGTGTATTCTCGACACCTTCGACCTTTGGGAGTTGATTTCTCTCCTCCTTCCCCGGCCCATGGAAGACCCCGCACATGGGTCATCGATGAATCCTGTAGCCCTTTGGGATCACAACTCTCGAGCGCTCAATCCTTTCTCTTATGAGTTTACAAGATTCTGCCTTGATTCATGTTCATAGATTGAACACTACAATGAAGGTGTGGAAGAAGCTTGCGTCTCTTTACCATCACAAGATGTTTGCCCACATGATCTCCTTGGAGAAGAAGCTTCAAAAGCTCAATGCTGATTGGATCCGGCTTCATGAAGGCTCTTAAAACCAACCTTCCTTCCGTGGATGGGTGGTAAATCCCTGATTACAACTTAATTACAGCAGCAAACAATAAATGCAAATCTGAAAATACAAATTTACCTACTAATCTTGGACAATGCACACCCAATTTGCCCCAAAATTGGTGCCCTTTTCGGTATTTCTTTAGCTTTATTGAAATAGAAGTTGATTTCCAATGGGATTCTCCGGATCCCCTTCGCAATCCAAACTCCCCTTGCTGTCCAAAGCGGCCAGCAAGTCTTCAATTTGATTTGCCCCAAATTCAATGGATGTCTAGTCCTCCACCCGAATTTAGCTAAAATTCACCTTCAACCCTGAAAAATCCAAGTCTTGGAGCTTTCAATTTCTGGCTCGCTTCCTGAGGCTACTGCTAAACCCTAATTTCTGCTATAAATTAGGGTTTATAGCACAAAAATTTGCAATTTCTCAATCTCCAAGGGTCCAAATGCTGAGATCTTCGAAGCAAGGCTGTGAAATGGTTGGAAGATGAGAGAGAAAGCTGTAGATAGAGAAAATTCAAGGTTTTGTCACGAAAAATGACTGAAAATCAGTCAAATGCAACTACTGTCCTACCACAACAGCATTAAATGTTGTCGACAGCCTACAGCTAAGACATCCAAATTAGTTGTCACCTTGTACCTAGATGCAATCGCCCAGATATGGAGGGTCCGAAACTGCAATTGCCTCCTCAAAACTCAGTCGTGGCTGGCCACAATGGCTGAAAATAGGCTCGCCATGGCTGCTCACAGCTCTCCCACATTTGCTACAGCAAAAATGATCTCGTTTTTCCTCTTCTTCAACCTTATAGCAACCTGTATAGGCAAATTTGCCAAGTGGCAACCTTCCCAAATGGTTTTTCCAACATTATCCATCATTAAGTATTAATTTTCAGCCTCTAATTACTAAAAATTAATCTAATAATTATTTCAGTGTCCAAAAAATAATATAACTGGCCAATGATTAAATTGGCTAGGCATCTTCCACTCTCGAGTCTCTCTGTGTGCCATCTTTGACCATTAGATCGACGTTAGGTACCATTAAAACCACATCTCTAGTGTCACCAACTAACACTTAAGGCCAAATGAATAATCTAGGCCAACAATTGACACCAGATACCATCAAGTACCTATGCAACATAACTTATAGTAACTTTTACCTTTAACATCCCGTGATTTTCTCGGGTCTCGAGCTCGTAAATTTACTCTAACCCCAATTGCACCTCACATGTGCAACATTTACTTAATCATGTGATTAAAAATTAATTCACATATTAAGTGAGGTTTGAAGAATACATGTCCTCATGACAGCCCTCCCCCTTGAAATCCTTGCAATCGTCCTTAATTGCGCTGCCAAATGCATCAAAAGCAAAGTACTACACTGGAATTTCCATAGGGCATCATAGTCAACACAACATTGCACAGACTGGTGTTCAACCATTCCATATGCCCAACATATGCTGAAACTTACCAGCCAACATAACATAACATAAGACTCACAAAGAATCTCAAAAACATTGCCACATTGCCAGATTGTCATGTGACATATCCATTTCTCATGAGCTCAACTCATCTGGCAAAACTAAACCATAGTACAGCAAAAACCAAGCATAAACCATGGCTGAAACATCAATGGCATCATAAGACATGTTGTCCACAAAACCAGCTGAATACCACTGAATATTAATGATGATGCGTTGAAAATGAACATTCGATGATTAGCCCTTGATAATCATTAATTAATGCTACACCAAGCATAACTAATGGCATACCAAGCATAAGTAATCACACACCAAGCATAATGGATTACACACCGAGCATAACGGATACAAATGTGCAATTTCAAAGATGAAGTGAAAACCATACCGATCTCCATACCAAACATAGTGACTAGTACACTGAATAGTGATCTCTTGGCAAACATACTGTTTAGCTACAGTACCTTGAATGTATGTTGAATACATTCAAGATCCACTATTTCTAGAGCTATCCATTACTAAGGAGTGGAGGTGCTAGCTCCCTCACAAGCATCAGGTAATACTTGGGACCTTTGCTCTGCTGAACCTGATTGAACCCGAACTAAAGTCGGCTCTAATTTGAAATCATCAAGGTAAAGCTACAACAACTGAGAATGGTCTACCAAGTCATCCTCCTCCATCCATTTGGCATCCATTGGTGAATAATTCTGAAACTTCACCAAGTACCTTTTGGAACCCTTATCCCTAATCTTACTCTCTTTGTGTACCAAAATCTGCTCTTGTACCAATATTTCATTGAGCTCTTCAACCTCCAGCTAAATTTCAGCAAATACATCCTTTGGCACATCTCCATGAAAAGGTCTAAGCAAGCTCACATGAAAGGCATTGTGTATCCGCTAGTGTGCAAGCAATTTCAGCCTATAGCATGCATTATTGATCCTCTCCAACACTTGAAATGGCCCATAGTATCTCACATGGACAACTTTTGATACAATCTCTCTTTGCCCTTCATCTTTTTTAGCTGTGCCTTTTCAAATTGCACCAATACATAATCGCCCTCTGCAAAGTGCAAAGCACGCCTATGACGATCAGCTGCTCTCTTTTGCTTATCCTGTGATCTTTGAAGCGCATACTTAACCTTCTGATAAGCTGCATTCATGCTTTCCACATAGCAATTAGCCTCAAAGATCTTATCTTTTGTGTGAAAAACAGGAGGTACTTTCTTACCACCCTCCACCACCTCAAAAGGAGCCTTACCAATGAAACTATGCACTGTGTTGTTGTATGCAAACTTACCAAACGGCAAATACTGTTCCCACTGTGCTTTGTAGTCTGATACATAGCACTTCAAAAGATCTAATACTTTGGAATTTGCCTCCTCAAACTAACCATCAATTTGTGGATGGAAGGAAGAAGAGAATTTCAATGTTGTACCCATGTTCTCAAACAATCCTTTCCAAAACAAACTTTGCATCCGTGGGTCACAATCACTAATGATCGACTCTGGCATACCATGATACTTAAACACATGCTTCATAAAAAGCCGTGTCATATGATTGGCCTTTATCTTTTTCCTCACTAGAATGAAGTGGGCCTGCTTACTGAACTTGCATATAATAGTCCATATCCCATCATTCCTTCTAGGTGTGCGTGGAAGCTCAAAGATAAAATCCATAGCAATGCCCTGCCAAGGCCTATCGAGAATAGGCAAGGGCTACAATAAACCAGGGATCTTTTGCCTATTATACTTAACTTTCTGGCATACTATGCATGTCCTGACAAATTGCTCAACATCATGCCTCAAAGCTGGCCAATAAAACAAGTGCTCAACTGCCTTAACTATGGCATCAATACCCCTATGGCCCGCATAAGGAGGAGCATGACTCTCTGTCATCACCTTAGCCCTCAACTGCTTTGTGACACAATCGTCCATGCATCATTAGAAAGCCCTCAAGCCATTGCAAAGCTGATCATAGACGTTTCTAGAGTCAAAATCAGCAACATACTAATCCTTCATGGCATCCAACTCAGTCTGATAAAGCTGACAACTTAGGTTTACGTGATTTTGCATTAGCCACTACATTTTTTTTCCATCTATGTATACAATCTGAAAGTGAACATAGAATAAAAGCTTACCCACCGCATGTGCTTCTCAGATAACTTCATCTAAGTCAAAAAGTAGTGCAAAGTCTACTGGTCTGTCTGCATTGTAAAATCGGCCCCTAAGAGATAGTGTTTCCATGTGGAAAGTGCATGAATTACAGCCAAGAGCTCTTTCTCATAGACTTGCAATTCCTCTCTGGACCATGGAGAACATGACTCTCGTAAGCAACCACATGGCCATCTTGCATTAAAATAGCCCCAATGTTGTTTCCACATGCATCACACTGCACAACAAATGACTTCCTAAGATCGGGCAATACAAGCACATGATCCGAAGTCATCTTTTCTTTTAATGCATCAAATGCTGAAACTTCCACTGTTGTCCATCTGAATGGCACATTCTTCTTATGCAATGCATGCAATGGAGAAGCAATTTCAGCAAGTTCCATACTTCCTATAGTACAAACATGGACCCATAAAGCTACAGATCTCATGAATATTTTGAAGATGTGGCCATAAGCAAATTGCCTTAACTTTAGCAAGATCCATACGAATGCCAAAAAAGTAAATTTCATGCAAAAAGAATTCACTTTTCTTGTCATTAATCAACAACTAATGTATACGCATCTCATTGAATACTATGGCCAAATCCTTGCGATGCTTGGCCCCATTCTTCGAAAAGACAACCATGTCATCAAAGAAAGTGCCCACAAATTCCCTATGCTGCCGAAAGATGCAATCCATCATTCTGTTAAACATGGCAGGAGCATTCGTAAGTAGAAATGGCATAACAAGAAACTCCTACAAACCAAAAGATGTTCAGAAGGCTATCTTGGATACATCCTCAGGCCTAATCCGAATCTGATAGTAACCACTTTTCAAATCTATAAGGCTGAAAAAGGCTACCCCCTACAATCTATCCAAAATATCATCGATCCTAGGGATCGGAAATCTATTATTTATCGTGATTTTGTTCAAAGCACGATAGTCAATGCACATACGCCATGACCCATCCTTCTTTTGCACTAGAAGCACTGGAAAGCAAAACGGAGATGAACTAGACTAAATCAGCCCTTTCTCTAATAGCTCATTTACTTGGCTCATAATCTCCTCCTGTTGGGCTGCACTAACCCTGTAAGGTGGCTTATTAGGTGGCCAATTGCCAAGGATCAAATCTAAGTTATGATCCTCAGGCCTTTCAGGTGGCAAGTGTTCCGGAAGTGATAGAGAAAGGCAATCAGCATACATCTGCAAAATGGCATGCGATCTTTATCCAAAGTAGTCACTTTCCCAACATTTGCATTATCACTTTTATCTTTAGTGAAAAACTAAGTCAGCTGAAAGATGATTTTTCATTACTTTGGAAATAGCAGAAGCATATACAACAGGGATAGATTCCCCTTTCAGTTTTATATCCAAAGTATGAACTTTGCCTCGATGGAAGAGGGTCACAATCTTATGAGTATCAATCACTACATGCACACGATGACACCAAGGCATACCAAGCAAGACATCATATCCTTCCAATGGAGCAATAAAGAACTCTTCGATGTCCAAATAACTTTGAATGTGCAAACAAAGCTTTCCAATGATAGGAGTGACCAGCTTTGCATGTCCCTTGCATGCCATACCAATCTCACCCATGGGCCCCATCTCATCCTCTCTAATGCCTAAATAGCTGCCATATCAAGATAGATGAAATTTGACCATGCCCTTGGATCAAGAAAAATCAATCCATGCTAATCTTTGATTTTACCCCATGTCTTACAACGTTCAGTACTATCTTGATTAGACTGATCTGCCACTACAGCAAGCACTAAACCAGCTTCTTTCCCTTATTATCATCCTTTTTAAATTGCTGTTTATTAGGACAGCTACATACCATATGCCCTTCCTATTCACAAATATAGCATTTATTTACAGCCATCACCTCCCTACATCATGCAACACTTTTCCCACTCTTTCTCTGCGATTTGTTCTGCTTTCCAACCTTATTTTCAGATTTGCCCTGATTTTCAGCTTTATTTTAAGATTTACCCTTTTTCTCAGCCTTTGCCTCTTTGACATGTGACTTGGCATCATCATCGTGGAATCCTGCATCCTTTCCACGCAGCGATGTGTCGGCTGTAGTAGCAGTTTCTATAAGCCGAGACATGCTGGAAACACAAGACTTAATGCAAATATCCCGAATACCCTTTGGTAAACCACAAAATACTTCTCCACTTGCTCATGGAGGGGTACTATGCAATAAGAAGTAACTGGCAGCAATGCATCCCAAAACTTCTTATTATACTAACCCAAGTTCTTACAGTCTTTGGAATTCAACTGATTCCAAGCTGTCATAATATCTACTTCAAAGGTACTTGTCAGCCAATTTGAAGCAAACATTTGCTTGAACTAGACCCAAGTGGTGAGTCACTTCCCTTGAATAAGAAGTTTGGACCACTATTTGCGTATCTTAGATGCCTCTGTGAGTTGCCTCCAGAATAGGCTGCATCAAACTGCTGAATAAAAACAAGTACTTTCAGCCTATCTTCTGCACCACTGAAAGGCTCAAACTTCACGCTTTTGCTACCTTCATCATAGTCCTTCGGCAGACCTATGGAAATCAAGTTATCATAAATGGGCTACTGCAAAAAAGGTGCATTGGCTGTATTTGCATAAAAACCAGCACTATCTGAAGCACCTACATGACCAGCACCAAATCCTTGTGCTCCAACAGTCCCTGAGAGTACCAATACATATCCATATGGCCTGCTTTGTGCCCCAGGCATCATGCCTATGCTGCCATACATGGGATTAGGCATTCCACTTGCATTACCGAGATACATTGGGTGTTGTGAGCCACGCAAAGCATGTTGGGTGTAAAGTCCCCTTGTCTCCGTGTATATAGTCTTACATGTGTGAATACACCCTTATTGTACCTTGTACCCTAACATATAAATATATTCTTTTATTCTTTGTGTACCATCACAAACTGGTACACCTATCTTTGCGTTGTCGCAACGCGTAGGGTTGAAGGTCACCACAGGGGTTTGGCAAGAGAAAAATGTATGGGGGTTCAAGAGCTTAGACTTCGGAGATGGTAGAGATAAGAGAAGGGTTGAAGGTTTCAAGCCAAGTTCTTGAAGATAAGAGACAGCAGGGTGTAGGTAGATTCAAGGAGAGAAGTAGACGGAAAAGAAGGGATTCGAAGAGATTGAAGATGTAAAAGAATACTCACAAAAAGAATTAGAAAATATAGAAGAATACTAACAGAGACGAAGCCTGTCAGTTTCTTTCAGCATTATGAGAAAATATAACTCTAATAGATAAAAACGTGTACAAAATAATACCTTCCTCTATGTTGCTCAGATCGCCAATCTAATGCTTCCAATGGCTCCGAAAGGGGGGTTACATACTAGGATGCCTGGCCAGAATCCTGCCAGATCACTCCTCCATCTTCCACTTTCGGAGTGTTGTTCACAACCTGAAAACAACGATCGCGCATCGCGCGATTTCGCTAATCTCTTTTTTTACATAAAATCCTCTCAAATTGGCTGAAAGCTACATGCTTTCGTTTACATGTCCTCCTAATCTAGAAGTTATCTATAGTTTTATGGTTTTTTACAAGAGATAATATCTAGAATATCAAAATTTGACTAAAAACTTGTCCAAAAAAATCTAATATTTTGAACCATGGACACTAATACTAATGTCTAAAGTGGCATTGGCTCTCTAAATCTAAAAGGAAGCCACACCCTAGATTTCTTTTACACGGTGTGCGCGTAGCGGCACAACAGCGCTCACTCCCTCTATTTCTCAGCTCTGCTCTTCAACTCATACCTTGATCTCGCACTCCATTGCGTACTCTCCCCTTCAAACTCGTATCAGAGCACAGAGTGCACGCTTCCCGAGATCAAAGGCAAACGTGGGGTAGGCAATCGATGGGACTACTAATTGACGAGCGTCAGTTGTAACTGACCAACGCACAGGAACTACACACGACGAAGACCAGGGAGACAAGCACTATGGTGCTCTAGGTCGACTGAGCAGTTGACAACCAACACAAGTAAAGGACTAGACGTGACTAGATGTGACTAGACGAGACTACCAGTCGACAGGCGACTGGACGCCACCAAGCAACACGTGACTACCGACGAGCGCAACCTGCAACCTGTGTGACTGAGCCAACCCACCGGCGGAACTTGCGTGACTATAGATGAGCACAACATGAGTAACTAACGGGCCAAAGGACAAGACGTGACTGGCAGGTCAACAGTCCTACATCACGTCATTTTTTTTAAAGACCACAAATTCGTTTTATTTTTCACTTCAAAATTCTCCTTGAATTTCCCCTTCGCTTGACAGGGGTTCGTGCGCACAAGCACAAAATTCAGATTTGTGTATATTTATGCCTAGAAATCTGGGGCTTTTTAGATTGAGTACTGCTCATGCAAAATTGAGGCATCTGTGTCAAAAATTGCAGACATTGTGCGTGTTTGAATTGGGGATTTTGCCAAATTTACTAAAATTTTGATCATTTAAGTGAAATTTCTCAACATTCGACCCATAAAATTTGGGGCTTTTGCTATATTGGTGAAATTTAAATCATTTGAGTCAAATTGGCTGACATTGGTGCACAATTGAACACGAGAAATTTGGGGCTTTTGCAAAATTTTGTAAAATTTTACTAATTTTTCCTGTTTTATGCTTTCGGGCACATATATTAATGCAATCCGGGCAGGTGGGTCAGTGAAATTTTGGGGCTTTTGCTGAAATTAGTGGATTTTGGCAAAGTTAATGCATGAAATGCACTTTGGGAATATTGCTGAAGCAATCTTGTGGTTATAAGCAGAGTGATTTGAGCATTTTTATCTCCCGCTTGTGCGATTTTGGAGAAATTGCAGAGATTTCCTGGTGTTTTGGGTATCAGAAGATGATACGAGCACATACGTATGCAGTACACATGTTGGACAACTCCCATTGAGTTGATGTATTGTTGATTATTCATGTTGCAGCAGTCTTACTGATCATTTGTAGATCTGGGATTGGTGCAGATGCATTTTTGGTGATATTGCTGAAGTAGGAGTTACCTGGCATTGATGTATGCATTTAATGTATGCTGAAATTGCAGACATAATGCTGAAAGTCATTCGTTCTACTACTGTACATGTACTTGGACTGAATCTTGCTATTATTTGCTGAAAAATTGGGCTGAAATCAGCTAAATATTCAGCTCATTTTTGTTGTCATAAATTGCAGCATTGAATTTCTGGTTTGTTACTAAAAAAGGGCTACAAATGCTTCTAGCAGCAACAACACTAAATCCCTCTTTGAAATCAAGAGGTTTGATGGCATTGGCTTTGACTTGTGGAAGGATAGGATGCAAGGCATTTTGTTTCTCAAGGACTGTGAAGATGCTCTCTTGGAGATTAAGCCTGCAGCAGTGACAGATGTGGATTGGGCTAGACTTAATAAGAAGGCCATTGCATACATTAAGATGGCAGTGTCTAATGATGTACTTACAGACATCAAGCGTCTTGATACAAGTTATGCTATATGGAAAAAGCTTAAGGACATTTATGAAAATACAACTCCTGTGAATGAAGTGCATCTTATGCGTAAACTTGTGAACATGGAATTGGATGAGTCTAAGCCAACATCCAAGCATTTGAGTGCTTTCAAAGGGGTTTTGAGTCAGCAGGACTCTGGTTTGGCAGCTTTCGATGATAAATTGAAAGCTATTTTCTTATTGATGACTTTGTCTAACAGCTGGGAATCTTTGGTGATACTTGTCGTAGCCTCATGTAATGATGCGGACATTATGGCAACAGCAGGTGATATGCACATCACCAAAAAGGAGGTAATTGATGCCTTACTTTCAGCTCATGATGGGCTGTCATAATCATCGATAGTAGACAGCAATGCCTCTTTTCATGTTACTCCCTCTTTGGAGTCATTTTCTGAATACACTGCAGGTTGCCTAGGCAAGGTTTACTTGGGTAATAACTATGCATGTGAGATAGAGGGTGTCGGCACCATTCACTTGGCTCTTGAAAATGGCCAAGAGTTGATTTTGCGAGATGTCAGATTTGTACCTAGCATAAAGAAAAGTCTACTATCAATAGGGCAGCTTGATGCTAAAGGGTATTTTACTATCTTTGGTGGTGGATCTTGGAAGGTCCATAAGGGCTCTATGCTGATTGTTAAAGGCAGCAAAAGGGGGACTTTTATATTACTTGCATTGTAAAGCATTATCGAGCAAGTTCTTGGCAGTGGCTAAAGTCCATTCACAAATGGAGCTTTGGCACAAAAGACTTGGTCACGTGAGCCAGAAAGGCCTTCAGGTTCTCTCCTCTTTAGGGAGATATGATGTAAAAGGCTTTGGTCTCGAATTTTGTAATGATTGCTTAAATGGAAAACATGTTGAGTCTCCTTATTACTCTAGTGCCATCAAGAAGTCTAATGCACTTGATTTAATACACTCTGATGTGTACACTATGACTGTTAATTTGTATGGGGATGCATGCTACTTTGTTACTTTCATTGATGATTTTAGTAGAATGGGTGTATGTACTTAAAAGCAAAAAGGAAGTGTTGGATGCTTTTAAAAAGTTTCGTGCTTTTGTTACCACACAAAAAGGGCTTAAGTTGAAAGCCATAAGAACAAATAATGGGAGTGAGTATGTCTCAAATGAGTTTAACAAGTTTTGTGACGTGCATGGCATTAAGAGGGAGTTGACAGCCCCTTATAATCTTGCATCAAATGGTGTGGCTGAAAGATTTAATCGCACATTTTTTGAGAGAGTCAGATGCATGCTATTCACAACTAATCTTCCTCAGAAATTTTGGGGAGAGGCTCTTAAAGCTGCAGTTCATGTATGCAATCGCTCTCCCAATCGTGCATTGGAAAATGGCATTCCTAAAGAGGTTTGGTCTGGCAAACCTGCTTCATATGACCATCTACGTGTTTTTGGCTGTGATGCCTTTGTGCATGTACCTGTAGAATAGAGGACCAAACTAGACATAAAATCCATCAAGGGCACCTTCATGGGATATGGAGATGAGGGAGAGATGGGTTATAGAGTTTAGCTTTCTCAGGGTAAGAAGATAGTACACAACCGAGACGTAGTATTTAATGAGGCAAAGTTGCTGAAAAATGCTACACATGGTGATCTTGACAAAAAGAATGTCAAATTTCAACATGAACAGCCAACCATTAGCTGAAAATTCTGTCCCTTTTGATGCTGAAAATGAGCAGCAACCTATTGTGCTATAGCCGAAGATCATGGAAAGCAAATAGATGCACAGGATGAAATAGGACAGCAAGAAGAGCATGCTGAAAACAGATTACAGCAGCAAGAAAATGCTGAAAATCAACCACCTAGTGATAGTGTGCACATTCCTCAAGATGTAGGCCCACTGCCTAATCATACAAATCATTGGGTAAGAAGGTCTACATGTGTCAAAAGGCAGCCACAGAGGTTTCAGCCATCTTTGGATTACATTCTGCTAACTGATGAGGGTGAGCCTCTAACATTTAAAGAGGCACAGTCATGTGAAAACAAGAGAAAGTGGGAGCTTGCTATGCAGGAAGAGATGAAGTCTCTATATGCAAATAACACATGGGAGCTTATACCTTTGCCCAAGGATAGGAGAGCTATTTCTAATAAATGGGTTTAAAAAGTGAAATGTATTGATAGGAAGCCCAATTACAAGGCACAGATCGTTGCTAAGGGCTATACACAGAAGGAAGGCATAGACTTCCAAGAAGTCTTTTCCCTAGTAGTGAAGATGACTACGCTCCGTGTTCTGTTTGCTCTCAATGCATCCTTGGATTTAGAGTTGGCTGCTTATACACTAAAAAGGCTGACAATGGAAGCCTTATTGTGCTGGTTTTATATGTGGATGACATGCTGATTGCAGGACAGCATAAGAGTACTTTGAATGCTCTTAAAAGGCAGCTAAGTTCAGCCTTCTCCATGAAATATTTGGGGGCAGCTGAACACATTTTGGGCATACGCATTAAAAGAGACAAAGGGCAGCATTTGTTGTTTCTCTCACAGAATAAGTACTTCAGCAAAGTACTTGCCAGGTTTAATATGGTTGATGCTAAGCTTCTTAGTGTGCCTTTACCACCACATACAAAGCTTAGCAAACCTGATTGCCCTAAGGATGATGCAGATGCTAGTGCCACGAAGGGTATACCTTATGCATCAGCTTGTGGATCTTTGATATGCCATGGTTGCAACTCGCCCTGACATTACCATGCAGTGGGAGTTGTTAGTAGATTCATGTCAAACCCTGGCAAGCCACATTGAGAAGCAGTGAAATGTATCTTCTGATATTTGAAAGGTACACAAGAAAAATGTATATACTATGGAAAGGGTATACTAGAGCCACAAGAATATTGTGATTCAGATATGACAGGAGATCTTGACACTAGAAAATCTACCAATGGGTATGTTTTCACTTTGGCTAGTGGAGCTATCTCTTGGTATTCAAGATTGCAGAAAATTGTGGCATTGAGTACTACAAAGGTTGAATATATTTCAGCCTCAAAAGCTTCTAAGGAAGCCATTTGGCTTGGCCGTTTGGTCAAGGATTTTGGTCTTTCTTCATATACTCCAATGCTTGGTTGTGATAGCCAGAGTGCACTATGTTTGGCTAAGAATGCATGTTCCATGCACATACCAAACACATAGATGTTTGATACCACTTTATTCGACACATCATGGATGATGATCTTGTCACACTGACTAAGGTCAAAACCCAAAATAACCCTGCAAATGTTCTCACTAAGTGTCTTGCAAAGGCTTAGCATGAGCATTACATTCATTTAGTGGGAGTTGGATAGCTTAAAGGTACCACTTCGGGCCTTTAAGTGGGAGGTTGTAGAATGTAAAGTCCCTTCGTCTCCATGTATATAGTCTTAGGGTGTGAACACACCCTTATTACCCTTATTATACCATGTACCCTAACATATAAATACATTCTTTTATTCTTTGTGTACCATCACAGACTGGTACACCTATGTCTATGTTCACTCCCTCTAACTCTCAGCTCTGCTCTGCAGCTCATGCCTTGATCTCGCACTCCATTGTGCACTCTCCCCTTCAAAGCATTGCCTGCTTCATACCATAGGGATTCGTGCCATACATTCCCCTATGGGGTGTCTGTCCAATCATAGCATGAAAAATGGTACCACCACCAAAGTATCCTTGCTGTCCCATGCCTGCATGTGCATAATTGCCTGGCTACCCATGTTCCCATGGATTGACACTACCAAGTTGGCCATGCATTTGCACTTGCTGCCCCACGGATACCAACTATTTGTGCTCATTAGGCATTTTGGGCTCTTCTAAAGAAGGCTTAGGCATTTCCTTCGGTTCTTGTGGCTGTCCCGAAGCTGTAGAAGGTGTCTTCTTTTCTTTGCCTTTGATGTCCTTCTTTGGGGCATTCAAGAATCAAGTAAACTGGGGATCCTTTGCATTTGCTGATGTACGCATTCGATCCTTGAAGCTATTATCAAACTCTTCAGCCCCTTGCTGGTCATTAGCCTCTTTATGCATTGAAGTGTAAACATTTGGGTCATTTCCCACATTTTCAGCATGCTGTCCATGCTGAGAACCATGCCCAACATCAGTCATTGCATTTCCCCCTTCACCACGTGATTAACGAAGGAGTGATGCATCCTCTCCAGTTGATTCCGTATCACCATGTGAAGACATGCTTGCTGTAATTCACTGCTGAGAACAATTTTAGCAATAATCCAATAGTCCCAAGGTGCAATCAAGTACCACGGACCCACCAATTTAAAGGATTCGATAGTATCCCGACAATGGAACCATGATTTCAATCATTCTTCGAGACAAAACTCTGAATTTTCTCTCTCTACAACTTTCTCTCTCATCTCCCAGCCATTTCACAGCCTTGTGCTAAAGAATGACTGAAAATCAATCAAATGCAGCTACTGCCCTGCCATAACAGCATTAAATGATGTCACCTACAACTAAGACATCCAAATCAGCTATCACCTTGTACTACCTGGATACAATCGTCCAGGTATGGAGGGTCTGAAACTGCAATTGCCTCCTCAAAACTCACTCGTGAGACTGGTTGCAATGGCTGAAAATAGGCTGGCCATGGCTGCTCATAGCTCTCCCACTTTTGTTATAGCAAAAATGATCTCGTTTTTCCTCTTCTTCGGCCTTTTACCAGCCTGTATGGGCAAGTTTGCCAAGTGGCAGCCTTCCCAAATGGCTTTTCCAGCATTATCCATAATTAAATATTAATTTTCATCCTTTAATTACTGAAAATTAATCTAATACTTATTTTGGTGCCTAGAAAAATAATCTATTAGCCAATAATTAAATTGGCTAGCCATCTTCCACTCCCGAGTCTTTATGTGCCATCTTTGACCATTAGATCGGCATTAGGTACCATTAGATGCCACATCTCCACTGTCACCAACTGACACTTAGGACCAAGTGAATGACCTAGGCCAACAATTGACACCAAATACCACCCAGAACCTGTGCAACATAACTTATAACATCCTTTGCCTTTGACATCCCGTGATTTTCTCGGGTCCCAGGCTCGTAAATTTACTCTAACCCCAGTTGCACCTCACATGTGCAACATTTACTTAATCATGTGATTAAAAATTAATCTACATGTTAAGTGAGGTTTCAAAAATACATGTCCTCATGCCAACTCTTACGGCAGGTTCTGAGGACAAGAAAATAAGAAGATATAGGTTAAGAAACAAGAGGACAAGAAGAACGATTCCAAGGATCTAAAGAAGAAGAAGCCAAAGTGCCCACATTGTGGGAAGGGCACTTATCTTGAGGAGAAGAGTTGGCAAAAGTACCCCCATTTGAAGCCTAAGGTGGGGTCCAAGGATTCAAAGGCTACACCTACTACCACTGAGTTTATCTTCGTACACTTATTTGAGGTGGAGGATACAGATCTTGCTTCTTCTTCTCAGGAGAAGCCTTGGCTCATGGATAGTGGGGTCTCTACCCAGATGATGTAACGCCAAGATTGGCTTCAGGATTTGTAATCCAAAGGGGGATTTGTCACCACTGGTAACAACTCTTCAATCCCCGCATGTGGAGTGCAGACCATTCCCTTGTTGTTTGATTGGCATTCTTCTTCTGCCCAAGTTCTCTATGTACCAAATTTGGGCTTTAACCATCTATCTATTTACAACCTTACAGAACTAGGTACTCAAGTCATCTTTATCCAAAATAAAGTTACAATGAAGGATGCAGCTTCAAGATCTACTCTTTGGAGAGACACATAGAAGGATGGACTCTACACACTCACAGCCCTTGTTGTGCGATCTTCACATGAGCCTGGACTACTTTGACATACTCGTCATGGGCATTTGAATCTTGATGCTATTCGGTGGACTTTGAGGCGGAAGATGGTTCAAGGACTTCCAAATTTTCCTCCCATTCACATACTATGCCCCAACTTCTTAACGAGCAAGCAACATAGGCAACCTTATCCACAAGTTGCTACTCGAAGGCCATCTACAGGGCCTGAATTGATCCACACCGACCTTTGCAAACCTATGGGCATGGCCTCCATTAAAAAGATGAAGTACCTTGTGCTAATTATTAAGGACTTGTCATTATGTATGGTCCTATTTCTTGGAGTACAAGAGTGAGGCATACTCCCGCTTCTCTGAGTAGAAGGTGTTTACAGAGAAGTAAACCATTCTCAAATTTCGCAGGTCCAAGCCAATCATGGTAGCGAGTTTTGTTCTAATCTCTTTTTTGAGTTTTGCAGGGGTCAAAGTCTTCGGGTGGAATATTCTCATCCCAATACACAATCTGAAAATGGTGTGTTGAAGCATGACAATTAGACAATGCTTGAGATGGCCTGTGAAGCAGAGGGATCTTTGTAAGCGCTTGGAAGAACATGAGAATGACAAAACTTTGAACTTAATCAACTCAATCAATTATCACCATGAAAATTAGGGGAGAGAGAGAGAGAGAGAGAGAGAGAGAGAGAGATGATACCACGTTGAGAGAAGAATTAGTCACTCCCCCTTTACAAGAATTTATTGAAACAAAACACGGACACAAAGTGCCTAAACCATATACAAAAGGGTTGATTTGCTGCAATTCCGAAATTACAGTTTTGAAACCCTAATTTCTGCAAACTTTGACCAGTAAGCTGATTTTCTTCTCTGGTGCTTGGATTAGATCAACAAAGTAGAAAGTGCTTCTAGGATAAGAGAGTACAAAACATGTGGTTGAAATTTCAGCATGAGAGCTTATTTTAAATGAAAAGAGAGACCTCTAATATATAGATATGTCGCTTGGGTGCTCAAAAGTGAAAAGTAGAGGCCACAAATGATAAGTGTTTATTGAAAATGATAAATGTAGTGACACTTGTCTCTTCAAAATAGCACATGTCCTATTCTAGATCCCACGTGTCACTTTTCTAGAGAAAGAAGCTTCCAAACCTTCTACTCAAAATCTCTCAAGTGATTAAGACTTTGAGACAGCTCTTGAAGACAAAATTGTTACTTGTGAAATTCTAGAGCCTTCAACACAAACAAAATTTTCATTTGAGCAACTTCCAAAAATAGTAACCTCCTAAATTTTAGGAGTCACCAAATTTAGCTTCTAGAGAGCTTCATTATATGAATTCACCAGTTCATGGTTTGTTTTTTTTATCATGAGCATCTTGTTTCACTTTTCGAAACCATTCATTATATGGACTTCTAGTTAAAATGACTATTTGAGTGTAAAAGTTTTAGTCATCTCAGCTTTCTAGTCAATCTAACCGCTCGACTAAACTTCAAATTTCTCTTGGGTATCTCGTCAATGACGACCCAAGTATAATTATTAGGTGTTCTAGCAATTGATCGCCCTTAAATAGAAAGATAAACATTTAAACATATTTTAAAACACTTAAATAATACAAATCGCCTTTCAGAGTACATGAGCATCAAATTAATTTGGAATCATTAAGCCAATATATCTTTGTAATAACTAATATACAAAAGGTTTGTTACAGTCTTCCCCAGGGGTGAGACAATGGCTACTACGATCCATATCCACAACACGTCGCCTACTTCAGCATTGAAGGATATGACTCCCTACCAAGCCTTCTTTGGAAAGAAGCCTTTAATTTTCCACTTTCGTATCTTTAGATGCAAGGCATATGTCCATGTGGACAAGAAGAAAAGACAGAGCAAAGTTGATTCCAAGTCAAAGAAGCTTATTTTCATTGGTTACAGTACGACCACGAAGAGCTATGAGCTCTATGACTTGATGACTCGCAAGATCGAGGTGAGCAAGGATGTGATCTTCGATGAGGCTACAGCCTTCAAAGATCCGATTTATGGTTTTTCTATTGGCCCACACAAGTCAACGAAGCTATAGGAGTGGTGGACATAGTTCACTCTATTTGAACTATATCCTTGTGTCTCAAATTCTTTAGAATCATGAGCCTACTACAGTTAATGAGGCTCTCGCATACAATATTTGGTGCAGTGCTATGCAAGCTGAGCTCCATTCTATCAAGTGGAACCAGACTTCGAGGTTGATTCCTCATCCAAAGCAATGGAAGGTGATTGATGTGAAATGGGTCTTCAAGACTAAGTATCTTGCAAATGGAACCTTGGACAAACATAAGGCACGGCTTGTTGCGAAGGGTTTCTCTCAACGCGCAAGTTTAGATTGTTTTGAAACTTTTGCATGGACAGCTTGAATGTCCACTATTGAAGTTGGTTACCCATCACTATTGGTCCATTTATCAAATGGACATGAAGTTGGCTTTTCTGAATGGCATCTTGGAGAAGGAGATTTATGTCTCACAATGTCCTAGTTTTCTTGTTCAAGGAAAGAAGGACCATGTTTACAAGTTGTGAAAGGTTCTCTTTGGCCTAAAGCAACCTCCTAGGGCTTGGTATCAGTAGATTGATCGATTATTCTTGGACAGTGGCTTCCATCGATCAGATCGTAACCCCAACCTTTATTTCAAGGTTGCGGAGGACAGGTGCATCTTGGTTATCTTGTATGTTGATGACATCATTATTAAAGGGAGCGATACACACAAGGTTGATCATACTCGGCAAATATTGAGCCAAGAGTTCGGCATGCCACATCTTGGAATTCTACACTTCTTCCTTGGATTGGAGATCTATCACATGGCACAGGGCATTTTTGTTACCCACCACTGCTACATCTCTGAGCTTCTTTCGAAGTTTGGTATAGCCAAGTATTGGCCCATTTCTTGACCCATGGACCCATAGTCCAAGCTTTTGGTAGAAAGTGATCCCTTCAATGATCCCACCCATAACAAGTGCCTCATTGGCCCTTTGATCTCGCTAGCTGATCCACACTCAGTCGAACGTCTCTTTTGTGGTGGCTTTGTTATCTTCTTTCATGAAGACTCTAACTCAGACTTACTAGCAAGCCGCTCTATGTGATCTGCACTATCTACAAGGGAGTCCACCTTACGAGATCATATATGCAGGTCTCAAAAGGAATTGCTTTGACTCCACTGCCAGGAGAAGTTCACATGATAATGAAAAATGCCCATCTCATGGCTATCAAAATTGAAATCAGGCCGTTGTCTATCCCAACCACCTATTATCAACGTTAACATGGTTGTCCTGTGCCCATGCAACCGCCAACAGGATCACCAAGCCTGCAGCCGCTTTTGTACCAACAAGTCGCTTACAGCTGGCCGCATCGCCCTTGTTTGTCCTTCCCTTACACCATGTCTCTACCACTTCCTCTCTGCTTTTTGCACCTCCCTTGGGCCATGTTTGTGCCACTTTCTCTCTCTCTATCCACAATGTGAGACTTGTTCTTTCTCTCTCCACGATGAGATTCTGGGTGTTTCTCTCCCCTCAATATCACATAATATTGACCAAAAAAATGCTCTAACATTAAACACAATGTCAAGCTTAAAATTAATAGTAACATTAACCTAAATATTAGATGTTAAAATCACAACAATATTTAATGTGGTGTTAACTTAAAATTACTGATAACATTAACATGAAATATTAAATTGACAAAAATTATTATCAATCAAAAGTCTAATGCTTATCCTAGCTACAAAGTTTTAGCTTCCAACGACGATCCACCATAGCCCAAAAGTGGCAACTCCCCAAACTCCAATCGTTAGAACCATTAAAAATCCTCACGCATAAGCATCACCCAAGTACTAAACAAGAAATATACCTTGTCATTGTACCCATCTCGCGCAACACACACCCCTTGTGTATGCCCCTCCACTAGTAGTGTCTCGTACTATCCTAAACAGATAAAGGCATATCTGTCGCAAGTACGAACCATCATGGTTCCCTAAGCAAAAGTGATTTTGTGCACCTCATCCTTTCTTGCATCAAATTGCAAATTGACACTTTGATATCAATGAAATGTCCCTCTAGGATCCAACCTACATATGAGACATGACACAAGCCATGTCCACAAATAAAAAGGACTGGACATCATACTCACCTTTTAACCAAAGAGCCAAACAAGCTCGGCCCCAAGCCTAGAAGCTAGCAGCACTCCAGGTCATGACCACATCCCAATGGTTGGTGTCCCATACCACCAACCCCCATCATCCTGATGTATGGATGCGACAACCAAGGAGCCAAGAGCCTAAGAGTGGTAATCACACAATGAATATGAAAAATAGAGACTTGAGTCCTATAAATAGGACTCGGCTGCCCTAACCTTGAAGTGTCCTTAGTGCGTTAGCACTAAGTCAATGCATGACCATTATGTGACCAAGGCTACAAGCACCCATTTAAATATCCAAGGATGTAACAAGAGGAGAAGGATGAAGCACAAGGATATCATCTAAAGAAAGAGGACAAAGTGGATGAGGAGTATGGCTCTATCCATCAAATTCAAGTTTTACTTTTCAATCAACACAATACTCTGTGGACCACGTGTTTGACATGCACGATGATGCCCTTGCCAGAGATTCTAAATATCTAGCTACTGCAATAATATGTTTTGTCGAATCGTTTCCCTTTGCAGTTTGACATGCTTGCCCACCCTAGCACCCCTTTTGCATAATTCTTGGGCAGACTCCCATTGCGTTTTTATTCATCTTATCTAAAGCATCCAATCTTTAATGGTTATATGGAGCAATTAGTTGACAAGTTTCGCAAGGGATAGTGATTTTTTTGAGCAACCGCTCCATACCATGCAAAGGATTACCAAGCATTATGGAATTCATCATGCTTCTCTTCACAAGCAACATTGTTGGAAATAAAGACTCACTATGCCTTTTACAGTGTTCAAGTGTGAACGCACCCTTACACTGTTGTACTTTATATATTATCAAAACCTAAAAAGTGGTACACTCTTCTTTGTACCGAATATCCATTGTGTCATGCTCACACTCCTCTCTACTACTCTCTATTCTCTGTGCAATATCTAATGCTCTCATCCTAAACTCACTCAGTCTAGATCCGTCAGACTCCAACAAGCTAGTATCAGAGCCAGTGATGGCCCGCACGATAGGCAAGCATCTCCACACTGACACATGGCGTGCACGCCCGTCGCCAAGCAGCAGACTATCAGGACGTGCAAACCTATACAGTCGACAGGTGTCACAGGTGGACTCAATAGGCAAGGGCACATGACAAGTAGCAGGTGGCAAGTTGCAAGCGCCGCAAGGCACACGACAAGTAACGGATAATAGGCCACAACCTAGGCGGCACTTTCTACAAGCAATCGACAAGACTCAAACACAACAACAGGCAACGGGATAGTCTGGTCACGCAGGTCGCACGCCAGGCGTCAAATTTGACGGGTCTTGGTCAATACCAGGACAAACCGGTCACGTCTACTTTTCCTTTTCAAAATTTTCTCCTTAAATTCTGCAATTACTTTACCGGGCATTCACACACACATGCACGACATGTTTTGCCCAAGAAAATTGGGCGTTTCTCTGATTTCGGGCTTTGAGCGCAGGACAAGAAAATCCGACTCAAAAATTGCACATTTAGTGCACATTTGCCCGAGAAATTTTGGGGATTTTCACATTTTAGTGGGATTTCTTCAATTTCACTAAAATTTGTGCACTCTGAACCCAAGAAATTTGGGGCTTTTGCAAAATCCCTTCAATATGTGCAACAAATGTTTGGTACATACACGTGGGTACATGTATTGATGCAATCTAGACAGATTACCCTCGAAAATTTGGTGCTTTTGATCAAAATTTTCAAATTTTTTGCCTGGGAATGTCTTTGGAGCAGAAATTGCAATCAAATTTTAAGGATTTCACATGTGACTAGTGGCTTGGTCCCTAAATGTGTCAATAATTGCTTGAGGAGTGCAGCAAGACACCTTCTAATTCTGAAAATCTATTTGCAGATCTAAAATTTCTGCAATCTCACGATTTTTTCATTGCTGGTTGATACTTTTGTGTACCGTGGTTACTTGTGTCACATTTGGGCTTACCTTTGGTGACTGGTTAGTCAATTTGGGACTGCAAATTATGGCTGGAAACAGTGATAGCAATACTCTTTTGCACATTGAGAAGCTTGAGGGTACACAGAATTTTGTGATTTGGCAAAAACAATGCTACAATGTCTTGGTGCAAAAGAAACATGTAAAGCCCATCAAAACAAAGGGAATCAAACCGGCAGACATGGAACAAGACAAGTGGGATGACTTGGACGAGCTTGCTCACTCTACCATTGAGCTCTCAGTGTCAAACAACTTGCTCTTTAACATTGAAAAGCTGAATTCGGCATATGCAATGTGGCAAAGGCTTGAAGAATTGTATGCTCAAAAAAGTGTAGCCAACAAAGTTAATTGGCTGAAAATTTTAATGGACTTTTGCATGAAAGAAGGTACAGCCATGTTTGTACATTTGAATGAGTTTAACTCAATCTTCAGTCAGCTGATTGCTTTGGATTTCCATATTGATGAAGAGTTCAAGGCTACTTTCTTGCTATGTACTTTGCCTGAAAGTTGAGATACTTTATGGACAGCTTTGAGTAATTCTAATGCTCATTTGTTATACTCTGATTTGGAGGATTCTTTGCTAATGGAAGGACTCAATAGGCAAAATAACTTAGCAAACAAGTCTTCTAATACATTACACACTAGAGGAAGATATCAGCACAAGGGCAGTTCTGAAAATAGAGCACGCAGCAAGTCTTGTGGAAAAAATATGGAGTGCCATCATTGCGGCAAAAAAGGGCACTACAAATGGAACTTTTCAATTGAAGAAAGAGAATGGCAAAAACAAAAACACTGAAGACAACAAGGCTGAAAAAAAGGACAACCATCCTGCAAAGAAGAGCAATGTGAAAATAGAAAAGGTTAATGTAGTCACTCATGATACTGACACTGATGGTGATGTACTTCTCTCTTCTTCATTGAGTGCACATGCATTGATTGCAAATTTTGAGGATGATATGCACACTTGAATACTTGATTCAGGTGCATCCTTTCACGTCACACCACATCATGAGTGGTTCTCTGACTACAATGGTGGTGTACGTGGTGTTGTCAACTTGAGGGATAACTATGCATGTAAAATTGTAGGCATTGGCAATGTGAAACTGGAATTTCAGCATGGTTCCGTGTTTTTTTTACATAATGTGAGACATGTACCTCAACTCAAGAAGAGCTTGATAAGCACAAGGCAACTAGATGATGAAGGCATGGATGTTTTGTTACATTTATCCAAGGATAAAAGTCCAAGATAGAATGGCTTGACTAATGAGTTTTTTTAAGCCTATGCTACCACTCATGCCAAACTTTTGGCAACCATGTCCCAACACATTTGGGAGATTGGAATGACGCTTGCCTCATGGAAGGTGGAGGCTAACAAGTTGATTCTGAAAATGTCGTTGCCCTCGATGTTGAAACACTAGCGGCCACTAAAGTTATGGCTAATTGTCTCCATAAGCACCTCCCTACCCTTGTGCATCCTAATCAATATGGATTTCTGAAGGGTCGGAATATCTTGCACAATGTATTGAATGTTCAACTGGCCATTAACTATGCAAAGCAGTCCAAGCAAAAAGTCACGTTGATTCACCTGGATCTCGAAAAGACTTCTGATTATTTGGATTGGTATTTTCTAGCAGAGTTCATGCATGTCATGGGTTTCGGTTTGCACATGTCCTGTCTAATACACACAGTCAGCATAGATGTCTCTTCGTTGGTCATACTGAATGGTGGGATCACTGAGCCCTTCACTCTTGCACAATCAGTCAGAAAGGGTTGCCTTTTGAGCCCCATGTTCTTTGCCCTAGCGATTATCCGGTCCTTTCCATGCTTTCTCACTTGGTGACCATGAGACAACTAGTTGGTCTCTCTCTTTCCTTTGGCGAGCATTTTGTGGGCCAATCGCTAACAAATGACACATTCATGATTCTCAAAGCAAAATGAGAGAACCTCCACAAGGCATTGGATATATGAAAACTTTTGGCCAAGCCTCTAGTCTTCATATTAATGTAGCCAAATCCTCCCTCATCAACTATATTGAGCCGAATTTGCAGTCTTTGCAATAGCTATATTAACCCAAATATCATGTGGCATCTGGGTTACCCCCTGGGCATTGATGTTCAACCTAAGCAATTGTTGTGATGGATTTCTTTGAAATTGGAGACAGTTTTTATACTAGACCCCCATGCCTAGCCTTTCTATGTTCGCCTTAAAGTAGCACAATCTATTATGCTTTCTATGCTCAAATTTTTTGCTGCTTTTGCCTTGGACTACCTCCGCCTTGAGGATTCTCACTGGGTACATTCATTTTATGCTATGGAAAAAGGACACTTTACATGCAAGTATCTCGTGGATCTCTTGGAGCCATGCTTGCACTCCTAAAAGTATGGGTGGTGGGGCTATTTTGGATGTGCACACTCACATGGTTGCTCTTCAATGGTCTCTCTTTCTTGCCATGTGCACTAATCGACACCCTTCGGTCTTTGTTGCCCGGTTCTTTTTGGAAGAGTGGGGAGTTGTTCATAGTAACACAACCATTCACGGTTCGTGGCAACAAGTTATTGATGCCGATGCCTCCTTTTCCCTATCCTCTTTCATCCTACTCACCAAACTCATTTGCTTGTGAAAGTTAATCCTTCAAAAGGCCCAATGACACCCTACAAAAGATCATTTGGTTGCTACCTCTTTTCAGTTAGAATTACTTATAGTGTCCAAGTTGATTTTATAGAATGGAAAGCAAGAGGCTCGCCCGAAATTTAATCACATGGCATAACTAGGCTCATCTTCAGTTTCTAATGCCACTCTAGCAACTCGACTAGGGGTTGATGTCTTTCCACACTACCAAGAGGCTTTTTCACATCCCTCAAGGTTATGGGACTTGTGGAACCACCTTTCGACAACACTATAGTGTAGAGAGCCCTTCCTTGCCCTCCTTCCCGATGAACCCTGTAATCAAGGATACCATCTTATCATTAAGGACCACCATTGGCTCATCACTAAGGCCAATACTATATGTGGCATACATAAATCTTGGCATTGGTGGAAAATGACTATCATGGAGGGTCGGTTCAATAAGACACCATGAAACCAGCCTACCTCCTCAAATAGGGTGATAAAAAACCTAATTTAGCACTAATTACAACAAGCATACAATTCACATAAACTGAAAATGCACACTTTACCACTTTAATCTTTGACATTCGACGCCCTGTTGGCCCCAAAATCGGCAACCTTTGCAATATTTCTTTATTTTATATTGCAAATGGAAGGAGCACAACTAGTATCTTCTCATCTCCTCCGCTAATCCAAGTGCATCTTGTTGTCAAAATTGACGGACAAGCCTCCAAACCAATTTGCTTCTTCGTTTGCTTGGGGATTGGCCTTCACCCTACTCCTTGAAAGACAAATTCATTCCCAAATCTTATATTGGCTAGCTAGCCTCTTGAATCTCCCAGAAATTCCCTAACTTCAGCTATTGAAATTCAAGTCCAAGGCCCTCAATTCTAAGCACACATCCCAAGGCAGTTGTCAAAACCCTAATTTCTGTTGTAAATTAGGATTTACAACAGAATTTGATTGAAATCTCTTCCTCTGATGGCTAAAACTGCTGGAAAATGCTAAGATACCTTGAAAGATGGCTAGGGGATGAGAGAGAATGCTATAGAGAGAGAAATTTCAGAATTTCATTGTGAGAAATGTTGAAAAAATACTGCTACCCTGCTCAAATAGCCATGGAAGCTGTCACCTACAACTTAGGACCACCAGAAAGACTGCTGCCCTCTCTTGTATACTATCACCTACACCAAAAAGACCTTGGGCTTCTATCACCTACTTGTCGAGGACTCCAAATTGTTGGCACTTGCTATAGGACATATCTATAGTGGCTACACATCATATCAGCAGCATCCCCTTTCTCTCCATAGCTTCTTTCTCTCTCACAATGGCCGGAATAGATCTCCACCAGCCCCTAAAAACGTTTTTCCCACTTGTATGGGCAATTTTTGCCAAGTGGCAACCTTCTAATCCCATTTTTCAGCATTATCTAACTTATTAGATTAACTTTTAAAATAGTATTTCTAAAAATTATTTCAATAATTATTCTAGTGCTCAAAAAATTAATTTCACCAACAAATAATTAAGTTGGCTAGGCTAATTTGTCTTTCAAGTATCCCTGAGTAGTTATTGACCCTTAGACTGGCATTAATTAAATATTTAATACCTACTCTCTAATATTACTACTAACATTAGTGGCCAATAAATTCGTCTAGGCCAAAATCTGACACCACGTGCCAGCTAGTACCTATCAGGCATAACTTTTTACAACTCTTGCCTTTGAGACCCACTGCATCCTCAGGATCCTTGCTCTATTACTATGAAATAATTGCCATGTGCATCACATGTACTAAATAACCTAGCACATTTGATTAATAACTTAATCAAATGTTATCGGCAAGATTAAAGCATCTCAAAATTTTACGTCTCCGTGCCACACCATACAAAAGTAAAGTCTTCCTTTGGCATGCCACGGTTGGTGGCTACCTCTCCCGCACCACTTGCGAAACACCGCATCTCACATGGTGCTTTCTTTTTTCCTTTTGCTTCACTGCTATAGAAACTTCTCAACATCATTTTCTTTCGTGCCTCTTGGCTCGGAAAATCTAGTTCATGTGATCTACTATTTGGCAAGATGTGGATCATAGTTTTTTCACACTCGTATGTTTGAGCAAACAAATGTTTGCAAACGTCTGAAAAAAATGAAGTATGTTATGCATAACATACTTGTGTCGTCAGTCAAGTTTGTTTCGAATAACATACTTTGCAAACGTATGAAAAATATAAAGTATGTTATTCATAACATACTTGTCCTGTCAATTTTTTTAAAAAAGATTTCCAAGTGCCCAAAATTTAACAATTATATATTTGCATCCCCAATATTGCTGCAATTTAACTCCATAGGACCTAGGCGACTTATTATCTGGCAAAATTGACTCCTGTAGAAAAAAACGACTGCTGTCTTGAAGCCTTTCTGAAAAGCAATTGCTAATTCCTCAACAGTGAACTAACAACTGCAATCCTGGCAAAAACGATTGCTATCTTGGGAAAAAATGACTAATGTCTTGACTCCTAACTCCTCAAAAACAACTCTTGAACTACTATTTCCTACAAGTTGAGTTGCTGCAATTTTTCATTGTGAAGTGCAAGTAAAAAGTACTACTTAAATTCAATCACTTTTTGCTCCAAGTTTGAAGGTTACTTCAAATACACTTCTTCGAAGTTCAGTTCACTGATGCAAGCTGCAACAATTGGGAAGAAGAAAGAGATGTGAGTGGAAGTATGTGACCGTAGTCAATAAACTCCAACGTCGCATGTGCACAATGAGGTGCAATTTTTATGCCCGTGAATGGGATGGTGGTCCGACATGCATAAGAGCACATATTTTGGGCTTGAAAGGATTTGGGGTTGAGAGATATAAATGTCCTCTTGCTGATGTAAAAGAAATTGTGTGGTGATTGCATGTTGGACTTGGTGCAAGTGCACCAGGTGCAAATGTTGATGCTGAGATTACTAATTTGCATGAGTCCATTGAGGCTTCCACAACTGCAAATGATGGAGGAGGTATGTCACATTTACAACTAGGCTCTTCTACCAAAAAACAAAGACCTAGCAATAGCAGTAGTTGCAATCTTACATAGGCATGGGCTTTAAGAGCAAGAAAGAATGTAGACATGGATGTCCACACAAATTCTTTTATGCAAAGGACATCGCACAATTTAAAGTAAAGTCCATGTACTTTCAAGCAATGTTGCAACAGTTGGGGAGGTGGCCGCTAGCCATAAGCCCCCAAGTTATAATGCATTGCAAGGAAGAGAGTTGTTAGAAGAAATGAAATGCATTGATAGGGATTTGTATGGTGTGTGAGAGAAATGGAAAAAGTATAGATGTACTATTGCTTGTGATGGACGCGGTCAGATAATAGGTGTAGAGCTATTATTAATGTCATGGCTACTTCCATCCATGGCACTATCTTTCCTACGTCTGTTCATACTAGTGGCCACTACAAATCAAGAGAATATAATTTTGGTGTTTTGAAATATATAATTTTGGATGTGGGGCCAGAGAATGTGGTTCAAGTATGCATGGTAGTGTATCTAATTGCATTATTGCTAATAACTTAATTGAGCAAGAATGGCCTTCCATCTTTTTTAATAGATATACTTGCCATTGTTTGGACTTACTCTTTAAAGACATTGGCAAACTTCACTGGATTGCACCTGTCTTGGAGCAAGGCAAAAAAATTGTGAGCTTCACTACAAAAAGACCAACCATTCTTGCTTTGTTTAGAAAGTATAGTCAAAAGAAGCTTTTGAAGCCTACTACCACCAGATTTGCATACCTGTATATTATGTTGTCTAATTTGTTGGATCCCCAAGTATAGAATGGCTTGGGAAGAATGGTTGTGGGCCCAAAATGGCAAAGGCATAAAGTTGCCTGTACAAATAAAGGCTAGGAGATTGCAGCCATAATTTTGGGACAAATGTTTTGGGAGAATGCAATGCTGATTGTGAAAATTTGTGGTCCCATCTTAAAATTATTGCAATTGGTTGATAGAGAAGGTGCCACAATGGGGCTGATTTATGAGCTTACAAATCGCATGGTAGAGAAGATAGAGCCTTTGAATTATGTGGATTATACAAGACTTAATGAAATCAAGAGTCTTTGCATTGATCATTGGAACATGATGCATTCACCGTTGCATGCAACTGGTTTTGTTTTGCATCCTTTGTGGTGAGGAAAAAACCAAGAGAGTAATGAAGAGGTGAATAATGAATAGATGGATGGAGGTAGTGCAACAGTACACAAAGTATGATTTGGACCTACAAGGTGTGATTATGGATGAGCTTAATGTATATAGGTTTGAGCGTGGTTTCTTTTCACGTGCAATTGCAAAGGAGGAAAAGTGTATGCATTATCCTGTAAAATGGTGGGAAGCTTTTGGTGCTAGCATTGCCAAATTGCAACAACTTGCCTTTCAAGTTCTATCTCAAGAGAGTTGCACATCTCCTTGCGAAAGGAATTGGAGTACTTTTTCACTTATACAAACAAAGAAAAGAAATAAGCTGAAACCCTTGCATACAAAGAAGTTAGTCTACATACATACTAACTTGCGACTTGTGACAAAGATAAAGGAGAGGGGTTATGAGAAGATGGAGGTGACATAGAAAATAATCAACAAAGAAAAAGATTATGATAGGCTGATTACTTTGCAAGAGCAACAAGAGGAAGACGGGCAGATATGCACAATGACTGTGTTAGCGATCAGTCGCCTGGTCGGACTGTACAGTCGGACTGCCACGTGGCATTCCGACCTGCTTCCGTACAATCGGCTGCATTTAATGCAGCCGACATGCAGTTATTTGGCGCCCTGATTCTGGCTATTTATAGCCAGGATTTCCAGCAGTCTCCCACATTCTTCTGCTCGCAGATTACAGGCAGGTGGCTCGTGCAGATTCCGTCTCTGTTCGCAGATTTCAGACAGGAGATCGTGAAGACTGCAGCAGACTTCAAGGTGAACAGCAGGTTGCATCATCGAGGTGGAGACACACAGTCCAGCGCACTGCGCCCGTGTACATATCTTCATATCTTTGTATACAGCACACTTTATACAGCAGATCTTCATCTTCCACTCTCTTTCTCTCTTCTCTCTGCGTTCTCTCTCTCAGTCCTAGGCTTCCGCACCGCTGCACTCTGACATGGTATCAGAGCAGTGTAGAAGGGCTGACTGAGTGAAGAACTAACCTGAAGAGGAGTTTCCATCGCGACACAAGGCTGCATTTTCAGCGTTTGAGGGCAAGCAGGAGGGCTGCACCTCGAAACAAGGCTGAAGCGAGTGTGGGCACGCAGGAAAGGAGTCCAGGTGGTGGACTTGCTGCTGATTACTGCTGTTTGACGAGGAGGAAGCTTGAGTTTTCAGCTTTCGAGTACAGGTTTTGCTTTTTCATCGCCTCCGGCGGGTGAAGAAGTTTCGGGACGCGGAAGAGCCCTAGCACGCTGCATTTTCACAGTCAGAGGGGACTGCTTTTGCGTTTGTAAAGGCATTACAGGTGAAGATGTCTACAGAGATTGACTTGGAGTTCCAGACGATCATGGACCAGAAGGTGCCTGTGTCTTACCGGCTCTTCCCGCAGATCAGAAGCTCGATGGCGATAATTACCGCATTTGGCGCGTGATGATGCTGGCCATCCTTGACTCCTATTTGGCGGAGCTTGTACAGGAGGAGATCGACCGGCCCTCGGTGAGAGATGAGTCCAAACTCTCTTCCGATGCTCGTGCGGAGTTGGCCAAGGCACAGTCTCACTGGGACAAACTGAATGCCACGATTCATTCCTTTCTTTTTCTGTCTTGCACTACAGCCGTGATAGCCCACATCGAGCACTTGACGGTGGCTCGGGAGATATGGTTGGAGCTTGATCACATGTATAACCGGATGACCCTTATGAAGCGGGTTTCTTTGGAGGTACAGATGCGGACCTTGTCCATGAACAAGTCTTCTTCGTTGCGGGAGCACATCAACAAGCTTAGACAACTTCACATGCAGGTTCAAAATGCGGGGAAGCCGATTTCCTCCGAAGACATAGAGATCACACTATTGTCCCAGTTGCCGCCACGATTCGGTGCTTTCTACTCCGCCCTTATTGCTTCGGAGCGAGAGTCCACTCTTCGGTGGAAAGAGTTGGTTCCTGTGGTCTTAGACCAAGAGGAACAACTAAAGGGACAAAATACTTCCAAGTCGGAAGCACTGACAAGTCAAGCCTCTCAGAAGAAGGGAAAGAACCAAAAGAAGAAGAAGGGGGATAATAAGTCAAAGAAGGACAAGGACAAGGACAAAGAATCCACATGCCATATTTGTGGAAAGACCGGCCATTGGAAGAAGGATTGCCCTGACAAAGACAAGAAGGGCACCAACAAGAAGGACACGAAGGATTCTGGAGCAGTGGCTGCACCCTCATCAGCTGTGTTTCTTCATCTAGCGGTCATTGAGGACTCTTCACCAAATGCTTCTGATACTGCGATGACAGTTCCCCAAGCTCGAGAGTGGATCGTTGACAATGGTGCCTCCCGGCACATGACTCCATCAGAAGGTGTTGCCCAGTTGCGACCTTCGCGTGGGCAGATTCTCATTGGAGATAGCTCTTCGGTGTCTATTGCAGGACGGGGTGAGATGCAGCTTATTCCAGATGGACGTGGTGGTACCCATACCTCAGAGGTCTTGCATGTACCAGGTTTAGGGTATCATCTACTGTCAGTTCATAAGATTTGTTCCCTTGGACTTTTGGTGGAGTTTGACAGTGATTCGGTGCGAGTCCTTGATCCTAGGTCAAGGAAGGTTCTCTCATCTGGATATGAGGAGAACGGCATCTACAAATTGAAGTCTTCCACCGCGCTCTCTACTCTTCTTCTTACCTCTCAGACACAGTCAGAGTTATGGCATGCTCGGTTTGGTCACCTTAACTATGATTATCTTCGGAAGGCGTCACGTGGACAGCTTGTTCGAGGGTTGCCGGACATAGTGGTGAGCCAGCAGCCATGCGTCCCTTGCATTCGTGGGAAACAGCATAGGGATGCGATTCCCAACAAAGCTTTGCGGCGGTCTACTTTACCGATGAAGCTTGTATCTACAGATCTTTGTGGCCCTATGAGGAACAAGTCCTTGAGAGGAAGCTCGTACTTCATGTTGATTGTAGATGACTACAGCAGGATGACATGGGCCTATTTCTTGTCGTTGAAGTCAGAAGCTTTCTCCCACTTCAAGGATTGGCTTCTCTTTGAGGAGAACCGATCGGGCCGGAGATTGAAGACCTTGCGATCCGACAAGGGTGGTGAATTTGTTTCTAATGAGTTTGCTCGTTTTTGTGCAGATAAAGGTATTCACCAAGAGTTTGCTAATACCAACACTCCTCAAGAAAATGGCATTCTTGAATGGAAGAACCGAAGTGTGATCGAGATGGCGCGCACCATGATGAAGCACAGACAGACACCTCAATTTCCGTGAGCCAAGGCTGTGGCTACTACAGTCCACATCCTTAATCGATCCCCCACTTCGGCCATTGATGGGATGACACCTTTTGAGGCCTACTTTGGGACTAAGCCCGATGTTTCTTATTTTAGGGTCTTTGGGTGTGATGCCTATGTTCACATTCCCAAGGCTCATCGTGATAAATTTGAAGCAACTTCCCGAAGATAGATGTTTGTTGGCTACAGCTCTCAGTCCCAAGGCTATCATTTGTATGATCCCATCAAGCGGGATGTGTACACCAGTCGAGATGTGCGGTTCGTGGAGGTTCCGGCAATAGCAACGGATGAGGAGCATCCCATTCTTGGAGATCCAGGGGAGAGTTGGGCTCCTGCAACAGTTCCTTTGGAGCCCGCGCCTTTTGATTCCAATTCTATTTCTGATACAGAGTCTACTGTTCCACCGGTCACCCCCGAGGAGTTACCACCGGTGGATATCTCAGAGTCTTCAGCTGATGGAGAGAGACGAGGAGAGGTCCAGCCTTCTCCTCGTTGGGCCTGTGACACACTCCGTGATTCAGGGATCGAGGGGGTCCCTGAGGAGTGGGGACCGCAAGATGGTCCGCGGCGGTCACGGCAGCACCAAGCACATTCTACGGAGCTTGTTTGCTCTAACTATTGTTTGATGACCCGTGTTATGCAGGATCGAGAGCCCACCTCCGTGAAGGAGGCTTTACAGTCCGCACCATGGAAGAAAGCTATGGAAGCCGAGTCGAAGGCTATTAAGAGGAATGGCACTTGGTCACTCGTGCCTCGCTCCCCGAATAAGAAGGTGATTGGCGTCAAGTGGGTCTTCAAGACCAAGTACCTTAGCGATGGTTCTTTGGACAAGCACAAGGCTCGCCTTGTTGCTAAAGGTTTTGCACAGCGCCCAGGGATTAATTGTCATGATACTTTTGCCCCACTGCTCGTATGGCGACTATTCGAGCTGTTCTTGCCTTGGCTGGCCATAGGAGATGGCCTGTCTACCAGTTGAATGTAAAGCCGGCCTTCCTCAATGGTGATTTGAAGGAGGAGATCTATGTAGAGCAGCCTCCTGGCTTTGGATCTTTAGATGGGAAAGTCTACAAGTTGAGGAAGGCCTTGTATAGTCTCAAGCAAGCTCCGCGTGCATGGAACAAGAAAATTGATTCGTTCCTTTAGTCACAGTTGGGATATCGGCGTTCCAAGGCCGATCCGCAGCTTTATGTACACACTTCCGAGGCTCGTTGTGTGCTTTTTGTGTTGTATGTTGATGATTTGATTGTCACTGGTGATCATGCACAGAAGGTCAAAGAGACGAAAGGCAGCTTTACATCAGACGTTCGAGATGACAGATTTGGGTCTCCTCCATTTCTTCTTGGGCCATGAGATTTATCAGTCTCAGAGGGGGATTTTCATCTCTCGGCAGAGATAGGTACAGGAGCTCTTGGTTTCTTTTGCGATGGAGGATTGTCGGACCCTTTCCACTCCTATGGATCCGAACTGGAAGGCCACTTTCCATATAGCTTCTCCCATGGCGGATGCTTCCCACTATCGTCAGTTGATTGGATCATTGATTTGGCTCCTCAACACTCTTGTTGATCTTTGTTTTGTTGTTGGGCTCTTGGCGGGATTCACGAGTGAACCTCAGACGGTGCATTGGCAGTGCATTGGCAAGCTGCCCAGAGGATACTTCGGTATTTGAGGGGGACATCTGATTTAGGGATTCATTATCCAGCGGGCACAGGTGGTTCAGATCTTGTTCTTGCAAGTTGAAGCGACTCCGATTGGGCCGGTGATGTGGACCACAAGCGGTCTACTACAGGTTACTGTTTTACCTTGGGTACAGGGGTTATCTCATGGAGTAGCAAGAATCAGCCCACGGTAGCCCTTTCGTCTACTGAGGCCGAGTATCGGACCGCGTCTTCCACCACATGTGAGGCTGTGTGGCTTCGGAGATTGTTGGAGGAGCTTGGCTGCCCCCAGACTCGTCCTACTTTGCTGCAATGCGACAATGAGAGTTGCATTGCCTTGGCACAGAATCTTGTTTTTCATGCGCGGACGAAGCATATAGAGATCCAGTACCACTTCATCAGAGAGAAGCTTCTGGATGAGACCATCACCGTGAAGTACTGCAAGACGGAGGACAATCTTGCAGATTTGTTTACGAAGGCACTTCCCCAGGCTCTACTTCAAAGACATGCTAGATCCCTCAGGCTTCTGCCCCACCCAAGCTTTGAGAGGGAATGCTAGCGATCAGTCGCCTGGTCGAACTGCACAGTCCACAGTCCAGTCGGACTGTACAGTCGAACTGCCACGTGGCAGTCCGACCTGCTTCCGTATAGTCGGCTGCATTTAATGCAACCGACATGCAGTTATTTGGCGCCCTGATTGTAGCTATTTATAGCCGGGATTTCCAGCAGTCTCCCACATTCTTCTGCTCGCAGATTACAGGCAGGTGGCTCGCGCAGATTCCGTCTCTGTTCGCAGATTTCAAACAGGAGATCGAGCAGACTACAGCGGACTTCGAGGTGAACAGCAGGTTGCATCGTCGAGGTGGAGACACGCAGTCCAGCGCACTGCACCCGTGTACATATCTTTATATCTTTGTATACAGCACACTTTATATAGCAGATCTTCATCTTCCACTATCTCTTTCTCTTTCTTCTCTCTGCGTTCTCTCTCTCTCAGTCCTACGCTTCCGCACCGCTGCACTCTGACAGACTGATGGTGCAGGTCACGCAAGGACCAGTTCACAAGCTCCTCATGGTGGTGGTGGTGATGATCTTGATCATGACGCTAATGCTAATGCTGATGATAATGAGCTTTCAAAGTCTACTTAGGAAGAAGGGCAAGAGGAAGATGTAGAGCTTTTTGACTCTTGAGGCTTGAAGCTTCTTCTAAGTTCTATCATGTATTTACTATTTTCTACTATCTATGAAATGATGATGATGCATTGGTATTGTTCTACTGTACACTTTGCGATTTGCATTTTCTAGCAGCCCATTTTGTTTACTTAAGACACTGTTGAGTACTTCAGCCCACTTCTTTAGATCAACATACTATTTTGGACTGTTTTAGGTTAACTTTTTCTCTGTTCTTTGGATCTGATGTCTATAGTCAGTCTACAAGCTTACATAATGTCAACACAATGTGGCTCAAGTACATCAAGTTTTCACATTGTAATGTGTGTTTTACTATGTGTATGTGTCATGGGAAAATGTGGTTAATTAAATGTATACTAGTAGAAAAGTACATTAAACTTTCAGGTTACATATGGTTCAAATTTTGCCAAGTTTTCACATTATAATGTGTGTTTTAAAATGTGTGTGTGTCGTGGGAAAATGTGATTAATTAGATGTATACTAGTAGAAAAGTATGTTAAGGTTACATTCAATTCAAACAATACCACTGAAACATACTTTTTGATACTTTCATACCCATATGCATATGCATATGAAAAATGTACTAGAAAACAATGATATGGATGGAATGTCATTGCACCCCTTTGATTGGATCTTTGCTTGGCCTAAATACCCTTCTCTGGGACAACCACATATGAAGATTCAGTTTTCATTCCCCCATTTCTAGGGTTGCTAGCACAATTGGACAATTTGGAATGCTTTTGTTTCTAATTCTGCATCTGGGATGCAAACTCACCTCGTCATGTTGAAAGGTTTTCTACATTGGCAGCTTGACCTTATTCAGCACATTGATCTTTTGAGGGAGGACTTGGTCCTAGCATACGGCAATCTCTATTGCTTCTTTGCCATGACATTTGTACTCTTTTAGTTATTTAATCTTCTACAAAGCAAGTTGATGCACAATGGCCTACAGCGATCCTGCATCTTGTAATCATGTAACCTTGTACTTTTTTCGTAATTAATACAATTACCTATTTGGGGGGGCGCAGAGAGAGAACAAGAATGTTACAGAAAGCAGCAGGAGAATGAAAAGGAGAGAGCAAATATAAAGGCAAAGAAAAGGAGGAGGAGAACAAGAAGGAAAGGAGAAGAAAAAGAATTCTGAAGCAGGAGGAAGAGAAGGGGAAAAAAAAGATGAAAGCAGCAGGACGAGGAGGATCAGATGGTAGAAGCAAGTTGAGACATAGATATTTGAAAAGATTGAAGCTCCACTAGTCAACATAGACCACATGCTTCTCTTCTGCCTGCACCACAATTTTCTTCAATGTCAAGCAGACTAGTTGGCTCTGTTGTTAGCTTCAGTTGTCCCAACAACAAAAAGAACAAATATACAGAAAAGAATTAACCACAGCACTCTCCAGCATGGCAAAAAAATGACAATGTTAATAGGCAGCTGAGAAAAGGACAATCTGGTGATAGGATTCCAGCATCCCATTGAAAAGAGAAACCCTAAACACTAGCCTGATTGCAGAATCTAGCAAGTATCATTTGATTCAAGAAAACGAGGGAAATTCAAAATCGGAAACATTAATAGCTGGTAAAGCATTCAGAATGATTACTACTTGCTTAACTGCAGTTGACAAGTAAAATGAATACCTGCCACTCTGTTGCAGTGAACAGCAGAGGTCACACTTTGTCCATTCTCCCCTTGAGCTTTATCAGACTGATCTCTCTGCTCTTGCATGAAATGCTCAGCTGCAGTCTCAGCAGATGTTGGAGCATTAACAAACCTTGGCCTAGATTGTAGTCCTGCACAATTTTCATCTGGGGCAAGAGCTTTTATTGATACATTTACGAGGGAGCTTGAAGAGCTTTCACTTTGTTGATTTGAGTCAATAGATCCAGAAGAGACCCTCCTGAGTAAACAACAAGAACACGATGTAGCTAGCTTGCAACCAACTTTCTGAAATTGGATGCACCCATGAAACGTCATATGACAAAAACAATGAAGAGTGCCACTAACCTTTTCAGCTCAGCCAGTTCGTCCTCTTTCTTCGCCAGTAGACTTCGAAGGTTATCACATTCAGCACAAAGCTTCTCAACTTCATGCTTAAGTGTCCTAGCACTCATTATATCAGAGCTAACTTTCAAAAGTGCAGGAAAGCGTGAGAGAAGACTGGTTAAGGCTGCCTGGTGAATCTTCTTCCTTCCCTTCCCCACTCCCACCACCCCCCACCCCCTCTGAGTCCCTCCCTCTCTTTCAACCACACTCACTGGAGTTGAAGAAAAAGGTATCAATTGTACACATTTGACCAGTCCAAACTGCACTCGCAGGTAATTTTGAATTTTGTTTAGCTAGATTCATTCAATATAATCTGCAAACGTGTTAATTGTTGGCATGACAGGTAAGTTTGCCTAAGAAGTCTTCCAGCTTTTCAAACATGTTGATAGAGCTCTCTCTAATCCTTCATGAGCATACCATGAAACCCATGACAGCAGAAATACAGGATGGAAGAAAATCTGGAAAGAATGTCAAAGACAATGATGGACTACGCAGCCCAAAGTGCTAGTGAGGGCACCAAATCAGGCTGAAGATAATGACAAAACTAGAGATGGAGTGTGCAACCTGTGGCAAATAGAAGACAATGATCTGCCCCAACTAGTGGAGAGACTATAAATAGCCTAATGCCCCCAAATCTAGCCAACTGCCCAAAATGGGCCAAAAATGCTGCCAGCCAGATCAAAAACCAGCTGACCCGCCATAAATGCACACAAAAATGTTGACATGGCACTAACTGAGACTAATCGCAATCATCAAACCATGCAATCTCTAGCAAGGCTAGAAAATTGGCTGCATACTAGAACCAGCCTTCCTTCTAGAATAGGGTGGTAATCCTTGATTAAGCACTTAATTACACTACTCAATAAATAAGCATAAACTAAATGCACAGTTTACCTTAATAATCTTGGATAGTAGACACCCTATTGCCCCCAAAAGTAGCGGCCCTTTTGGTATTTCTTTAACTTCAATTGCTAATGGATTAATTACAAGCCAAGGTTCCACAATCTCCTTGCCTAATCCAAAAGCCCTTTGCTATATCAGCAATCAACAAACAAATTGGACCGATTGCCCCTTGAATTTCACCCATGACTTGCTCTAATGGAACCCCCAACTAGACAAATGTTGCCCCAAATTTACAACGGATGGCCTAACATCTAGAATCCATAACAATTCCACGAATTTCAAGTGCTGATTTCAATGTATGATGCCTTTGATTGATGGCACAGGTCCTAAGGTGGTTGCTAAACCCTAATTTATGCAGAAATTTAGGGTTTACAACTGAATTTCCCCTGCTGTCCACCAAATCTGGCTGAGATATGCTCCAAATGGCTGGGAAATGCTAAGATCTTTTGAGAGCTGACTACAGAAGGTGAAAGAATGACAGAGAGAGGGAAAATTCAGGGTTTTCATGCCGGAAAACCCCTAAATCTGCCTGCACCCTGCCCTAATCAGTATTAAATGCTGTCGCTTGTTGCCTGGAGTCTCCAGGATGTTGTCACCTACTGCCGAATGCTGTTGCCAACCCCAAATGATCCTCAATCTGTTGTCCCCTATTGCAAGATGACTCTTGTCTACTGTTCCCTGCCTCCAATGGCTGATTTCGCTACAAAAAATGGACCAGTAGCACCCTCTCACTCTTGCTCAAGCTGAAAACTGAACTAAATGGCCTTCCTCTGACCCTAGAAACGTTTTTCTCAATTTGCATGGGTATGTATGCCAAGTGACAGCCTTCTAAACCCATTTTCAGCATTATCCAATCATTAAATTAATTTTCATAATTAATTACTTTTGAAAGTTAATTTCATCCCTTCTAACCCTGCCCAAAATTAAATATGCCCATCCATAATTAAATTGGCCAGGCCATTTGCAACCTGGAGTAGTCCCCAACCTCTGTTGACCCTTAGGCTGGCATTAATTGATTAATTAATGCTAGTACCTAGTATCACCACTAACACTTATTGACCAAACGACTATCCTAGGGTCAAAAATGACACCAACTAGCCACCAAAGCCCACCTGGCATAACTTGTCACAACTTTTGCCTTTGGCACAAACTACATCCTCAAGGTCCTTGGCCTCTTATCATGAAATAACTACCATGCGCAACACCTCCTTAACAACCTTGTATATTTTATTATTAACTTAATCAAGCATTACTAGCAAGATTAAAGCATCTCAAAAGTTTCACATCCCCGTGACAACATATACTATGTAAATACACTTAACACTAACTGTGGGAAGAAATGCACATAAATTGAAAGGCCAAACACACATTTGAGATGGAAGGATGTAAGGCCATTTCTACTCCTATGAATCCGAATTGGAAAGCCACAGCCCATGTAGACTCACCTTTGGCAGATGCCATCCACTACATGCAATTGATTGGCTCCTTGATATGGCTTCTTAACACTCGTATTGATTTTTGCTTTGTTGTCGGTTTACTAGCAGAGTTAATGAATGAACCTAAGAAGGTACATTGGCATGCTACTATGCAGATTTTGTGGTTTTTGAGGGGTATATCTGATCTAGGGATCTTTTATCTAGTAGGTACAAGGGATGGAGGCTTTGTTCTTAGAGGCTGGACTCATTTGGATTAGGCTAAAGAAGTTGACCACAGGAGGTCAACGACAATTTATTGCTTTACCTTGGATGCAAGTGAGATTTCATGGAACACTAAGAAGCAACCCATGGTTGCCCTATCTTCTACTACGGCAGAGTATAGAGCAATGTCTTCTACCGCATATGAGACAATATGGCTTCGGAGGTTATTGAATGAGCTTGGCTATGTGTAAATAGGTTCTACTAGAGTTCATTGAGACAATGAGAGCCGCATTGCTTTGGCCCAAAATCTTGTGTTCCATGCTAGGACGAAGCACATTGAGATTCAATATCATTTCATTCAAGAGAAGCTCTTGGATAAGACTATTGATGTAGTCTACTACAAAACAAAGTACCATCTAGCAGACTTCTTTATGAAGCTACTTCCACACACTTTACTTTGGCAAAATTTCAAATCCCTTGGCATCATGTCACGTCCAAGATCTGAGAGGGGATATATCAAATATGGACAGCATTCCTGCCTTTCTTCTCAATCTAGACACTATAGAGCAATCACCATCATGTTTATACCTTCGTTGGGCAGGTCGGACAGTTTCTGTCAATCGTGGACAAGTGGATATGCCACGTGGCAGCGCAAGCTGTTTTTCATCATTTTTTGACAGTGTTTCTTTCACATGTATGAGTAGTCACAATGATCAACATTCTATCAACTAGTTTTGATTGGTTGACCTGCATCATTATATGGCATATTATCAAGCTATATATAGCCCACCTGCTTCCCACTCATTCATTCATCTTCTGCAAATTTCGAGGTACACAAGTGGTGACACCGTCGAGGTGGAGAGATACAGAGACATACTCATTACATGGTAGTGCAAAGGGCAATGCAATATGTCATGCTAATGCAAAATGCTATGCAACAGTACCACTTGGACAATGCTCTCACAAGGACATTGTTCACTTACCCAAGCACCATTTTATAATCATGATCATCCTCTTGACATGAATAATGATACACTAGTACAGAAATAATAATGCCTCTAAAGTTCAAAATCTTGTAAACACCATGAGAAGAAGACCACTAATGAGAAGTAAGCACTCCCTCTCTCCTCAAGATGTCAATGTTGACAAAGGAAGGAACGAGCACCCAAAGAAGAAGAGTGAGATACATGTCCATCTGAAAACCTATAAAGTGAATGGCTTTCAAGGTTGCCGCAAGGAAGGCAAGAACTCGGCCTTAGGAGGAGAAGACTACATGTTGGTCTAGAGTATAATGCTCCACCAAGGAAAAGTAACCAAGAGAAGGAGTGCAAAACAAGCCAAGTCTCCACTTTGATTAACCCATAGATCTTGTGAGTTGGGTCTTGAGATGGTCCCACTACCAAAAGGTAGGCTTGAGAAAGATGTAGGAAAGTAAGAGTAGAAATGTGCAACGAAAGAGAGAAGCTAGGCTAGAGCGTGCCCTGCAAGAATCGACACATATGCAGATGGAAAGAGTGGTAGAATTGGAGCGGTCAGTGTTATTGACATTGGAACCGGTAGAAGGCTCCATAATCTGTTGGATCGGAGGTTCTCTAGGAAAAGTGAACTCAACTACTTCTGGCAACGCACTCGATGTAGAGAGCAACTCAAAATAGATGGGGACTCATCAAGTCTATCTTCAAGGGAGAAAAGGAATGCCTGAGGACTGAAGTCCTTAGTAGTGGCATTGGCAAACCAACCTAATCGCCCTTCACGTGAAATGGTTGCAGACAGTCCTACCTTCATTGGAGCACTCGATCTATCTTGTTGAGGTGGAGGATGATCCTCTCTTGGCAATGGAGGTACAATTGAAGTGCCCTCACCTAATGCACTTAAGGGCCTATATGGGGAAGAGGGTCTAGTCTTCGATAGACTACCCTTGGCCTTTGAGCGACACTCATTGTCAAAATCACCAACCTTTTGGCAATGTTCATAGTACCTATTCTTTTTTGAGACAATTTGCCAAACCAGTTTCAATCCTAGAGGGCGTACTTTGCTCCTCACTACCAAACTCAATCTTAGTGTTGTTCTTCCCACCACCTTGCTTCACCTTCTGGGAAGGCAAAGCCCTCTACAAATATTGGGGTTTCTTACGAAATTAATTGAATAATCAATCGTAACACATTTTTAACGAGTCCTATTGGTAATACTGATATGGCGATTGAAAGGAACAGAAGGTATTCCCACGAATTGACCAATATGTCATTTCTTTGCAAATCGATTTTTTCCAAGGTGCAACCGTTGATACTCAAACTCATAGAAGGTGGGTAATTAGGATTGTGATATCACTTGTTGGATAAAATTGAAATATCTTTGTGGCAATTTGTTCATGAATGAAATGACTTGATCATCAACTAACTTGTGTAAGCCAATGGTAGCAAATTCAGCGAACAAGCGCCGCCAATACTCAGCCAACTTGATAGTTGAACCATCCCTCTCAATGATTTTGAATTCTTGGAGCTCATTCTCAAGATTGATACGTCACATACGATCACAAGCCACATAGCGGTCAACTAGATATGCCCAACACTCAAAGGCAAGGTCAAAGTGTTGGAGTTAAGAGTAAAATCAGGACATAAGACCTTGCATTGAGTCGACAATGGCTATGGCATTTCTGCTCTTCCAACAGTGAACTACCTCCTATGAGAACCAATGGGGGAACACACGAGGGATCTTCCCGAAAACAAGTTCCCATAAGCCTTGGGAATCCACACATGCAACATCAAATTGTCTAAGTGGTAAAGTTAGACCCATTAAAAGAAGTCTTATCCGTAAACACATGCTTGGCTGATACAAATCGATGAATGGCTTGATGAGGGGGATAGGTGGGTCGCATAGGATAGAAAGGGGGGTAACTAGGTGCTACATGAGGCATCAAAATACTTGGCATAGTGGCTCTAAATGTGTCCTAAAAAAGGTGACTAACTAGTGGAGGTCCACAAGTCGAAAAGCTACAAAAAGGAAGGCCCAATGGTATTGTCATGTTAGCAAACTATGTGACCACTTGGAAGATCGGAGAATGGGATGGGACCTAATATGCATAGATGGGATACCCGTGCAAAATAGGTCCCCATGGATGATTGGGTTCGAGAATAAACCCCCATCATCAGTGTACCTCCACCACCTGGATATGCAAAAATAGAGGACCTAAAGGGATAGAATATAGCTATATTTAAAGATCCCCCTAATGCAATGTGTGGTAGTACATGTGGAATGATGAATGGTGATGTAGAAAATGGTGTGGATGTAGATGTGGATGCAACAAAAGAAAAGGGATGGGTGGAATCTGAAATTGAGGTGAAGATGTAGTGAATGGAGATCAATGATTTTGAAATTAAAATGATGATGATGATGCAGCTACTTGATTCTAACTTTAAGAGACACAACTTGAAGAAACTCTTGAAGAAGGAAAACTTAGTTTTGTTTATATGCACCTCTTCTTGTGTTTACATAAAACTATCTATCCTCTTAAGACTATTGTTATGACTTGAGGCAGAGTACCTTCTTCTTGAGTATCACCAACATCTTGCAAGAAAGTAGAAACATTAAAAGTGGGAACAAAAGTAAGCACTTGTATAGATGACACCGGAGTGGAAGGAGGGAAAGAATATGAAGGTTTGTACTCTATGTTTGTCTCTCCAATAGGATGGCCAATCCCATATGAAGGTTCTATCCTTCCTACAAAATCATTAGACCTATGTGCAAAATCTAAGGGTGAATAAACAATGTTACCTTCCACTTGTTGTTTGACTTGATGAATCAGGATCAAATCCTACTCGGTTCGTGAGATCTCATAGGCTTTGTAGACACTATGAATCATGATAGTCACATATCTCTCCAGAAATGTCGACGTTGGGCAAGCTATGATTCGCCAAGGGACTAACTACTACAGCACCTCTTGACCTAGAAGTACCTTCAGATATGGTATGGGACATAGGCATATATACACTATATGAGTGAGTAGTGAGATGAGTCAAATGCCCTAAAGGACTATCTAGAGAGATTGCTAGCACCATCGGGTTAAGCAAGTATATGCACTATCATCTACGCTACTTGGCCTATACATTGATGAGATCACTGACTACATCAAAGGAGAAGTATTCATTCACATTATTGTTGAGCTAAAACACCCTTTACAGCTTATTAGCATTTTTAAATAGCCCCAAAACACGCTTAATTAATTAAAAACACAAATTTGGTGCGCATGACAGAGTTTCAATGGTCCCCCAAAACCCTAATTTTTTGGGGCACCCTTAAACATCTATAAATAGATAGGCTGCCCACCTTTCAACCTTGATCCTTTTGTGCAGATTTCTCACTCTACCATGCAGATTTCAGTCATTAGCCACCTACCATCTCCTGCACACCCACCATCACCCACTACAACCTATCACTATCCAACCCTAGGCGGCCTATTTTCAGCCATTGACCTACTATTTAGAGATCTCCCTCTGCTGCATCATCATAGTACCCAATTAGCCTACGTTTTCAGCATCTCATGCCACGCAATAGGCTGCTGCCATCTCTCCCACCGGGCCACTACTGCAATACCTGCATTTTTTCTGCCCAACAGACCATCTACATTACCAAACACCTCTCCTATTGTCACCTCACTTCTCCAACACTACATTGCTCTACCCTTGGGCATCCCCAACAACATTCATTCACTTCAAAGTTTATTCTCTCTGTGTTTGAGTTTTGAGTTTTTGTGTTTTATGTTTTGTGTTTAGGGTTTGAATTTCGCTCATCTTTGTTTGAGTCTTTGTGTTTTGGTCTTGGTCGTACGATGTGTTTCCTCAATGCAAACCCTAGCATATTTTCACATGGTATCAAAGCCGATGCTCTTCTAAAGAGTATCCTACGGTGATTGTGGAGACTAGTCTTTGTGCAAGACTCACACGCGACTCAATTCTGACTCATAATGTCTCAAGCACCTTCTTCTTCATATCCTACGATGCCCTATCAAGCTTCTCCATCATTGGAGGCTCTAAGAAGACACTGTGGTCTCGAGGAGGAGCTAGACATACCTTTACTTTTACCATCTTCTTCTTCTCCTTTTGGTCATCGTATGGATGAAGAGTTTGAGAAATACTTGCGCATCACGTATAGTTCGGTTTACACTCCTCCAACAAGTGCTGCTACTGCATTTAGACCGATTGGTGAGACTGGCCATCTCTCTGATCTTGGAGAAATTATGACATTCAACACATCAAGCTATCCATCTCTTTTATCTCAGCCAGGCCTTGTATTAGATTCATAAAACCCTTTTGAGTCATATGAACCAAAACCCTCTTCTATTTCTCCTTTTGGTGTGCAGGATCTAGATCATTTTCTGTATGTTAACTTTAATAGAGGAGGCTCTCAAAGCAGACTTTCTTCATCAGGTATATCTTTACCAATTGTTTCATTTGAGCAAATAAAAACCACACTTCTCAACTTCCTTCCATCCCGCCACTATCTTCTCCACATTCTGATCTACTCACATCCTCATTCGAAAATCTTGGATTACATTCTAGTTCTGCTCAAAGCACACTAGGGGTTGGATCTTCCATCTCCACTCCTAGCACTTTCTCTTTCTCCATCCCACCATCTACCTATCCTCCACTTACTCCACCTCTTGGTGCATCGTTAGGGGAAATGCTACCCTTTAACATTGTACCTTCCACCTACCTCCACTTCGCCACATCCTTCCACAATGGGACGGATGTAATAGGCATCTCCCTCACTACCCTCGGACACTCACAAACCCCCACACAACCTTTTAAATGCAAGGATATCCATCCTCTACTTATGGATTGTTGTCACACATCCCTTGGTTCACTCCTACGCAGGAATTTCCATCCACTACTCCCCGTGTCTCTATTTCTCCACCTTGGGCTCCACAGGGGGTTACCATCCCCATATCCAATCCGCCCTTGTCCACATTTGGATCCGCTATACACACTTCTCATATACATGGTGGACACTCTAGGATTACTTCCCAAGTGTACTCCACTCCATCTTCCTATCCACCCTTCCCCTGTTACACACCTTCTCCATCACCTCGCACTATTACTCCTATTGCAAAGGCCAAGAATGCCTTCACGGATAAGACTCGTTTTAACGAGTCGTAAGCCTATGCCCAGACCCTCAATTAGCTCACCCTGATCAAATCTGTCAATGGAGAGCCCGCCATGCCGCAACCAATATTGAATTAATACAGGGGTTGCTCCCTGAGTTCCACTCTCAATTACAGCACTTTCCCCTCGCATCTGAGCGTTGGAGTCATCTCATTGGCCGCTATGCAACATGAGATCGCACTCAACGTATCAATCTTGATTTTGAGCTTCAAGAATTTTCCATTAAGAAAGGGGATGATCTGACACTCAAGTTGTCTGAGTATCGGCGGTTACTTGCCAAGTTTGCCACTACTAGATCCCTGAAGTCAAACAACAATCCGGTCACATTCTTCTTGAACAAGTTGCCTGACAAATACTTCCATTTTATCCAACACATTATCTCACTACCTGGATTGCCAACTTTCTACGAGCTTTGAGTGTCAGTTCTTGCATTATGCGAGGCTGCATGATCAAGTCCACAAAAATCCCTCCACACACATCCATTTAGAGGAGCGAGGGTTGATTGCCTCTTCTTTGGGAGGGAAAACTATTAGTGACAAGAACTCGCAAGATACAAAGGCAAGCCAAAACAAAGGTGATAGCACAGAAGTGTCGTACCAAGGCCTAAGGTCTTTCTTCTAGAAAACCATGACAAACTATTGGACCTGTGTCTCCACTCCAGCTGGCCAATCCAGTGGGGCTACGCCTTTTGCTACCACGCTATCTACTCTCTACCCCATTGGCTACTGGATATATGGCACACGAACAGCCTCAGCAACCTATCTCTCTCACTACTCCTAAAGGATTCATTGATTGGTCTACTAGTGACTCCCTTATTGTACTTTATGCATCCATTCCTAGGAAATAGATTGCACCTTCTAGGACCACTTCCCCACCTCGCTATATGCGATGGTGGCCACACACTTAGCCTTTCTCTTCTTAGACTTCCATTGCATACTTAATATACTCATTGCATTGCACTTAGCTTTGCTTTCTTTTATTCTATTTCTAGTTTTTTTTGGAGCATCTCACTACTCACATCTATGCTTGCAAATTTTAATCTCTTTTGCACGGTTTTGTATTTCAGCATAGGGCGAACATACATGCTTACACCAGTTCTTTTTTAGCTAGAGACAGGAGATGCGCGACGTTCCTTTCATGGTTCCATCTACTTGGAGTTTTTCTCTTCTACCAGCATGGAGGCTTCCCCTTCCACGGTGGATCATGCAACATCTCTCTTCTATCCTTTCTCTTCTAGTAGGGATACTTCATTATTTTCATCCACATGGTTCTCAACACTACATGAAGACTGACATTCTCAGACTTCTCTTCCTTCTTTAGTATCGATATCCAAGTTGAGAGGGGGTTTCTACCCTTCTTGGTATTCTACAAGTTTTGTATTTGTCTTCGACATCAGCCTCTCTCTCTCTCTCTCTCTCCCCCCCTCCCCGGTTATACCTTTCCCTATGCATTGCATGATTTTATCATCTTTGTACTAGGGTGCTTGGGCAAGTGAATAATTTCTCCCGAGGGACACTGTCCAAGTGACACTTGCTGCATGAGCATTCTTCAGCATATAGCATACTATGCATCCCATTGTGCAAAGTACCATTGGACGGATCCTGAGCTATTTTCACTGACGGATTACACGACCATTCATCTTCACATGATACTTCATCGCCTTTCCCTCGTCATTGACACCCTCGAGTGGTTAGGTAAGCTTGTACTGTTTTGTGATGTGTTAGGTGTGTCATTCCTACTCTCGTCTTTTGGGTTACTATTACTTAATCGACCACCACCCCCTGAAATTCATTTTCCACTCCAAAAAAAAAAAGGTTCAATGTGGTTCCATCCGCCTTTCTAGGGCTTGGTAGGCCACTGGGCAACCGACGCGAGCATCCTTTGTCCAATGCCATGTCCTATCTAGGGTGCCTAATTAGACTCCCTTGGTAAGATAACCATCATCTTTGTAGTCTTGGTAGGTTACTTGGCAGCTGACGTACACCCTTTGTCCAATGCCCTGGCTACTTTGGGATGGGACGCCTTGGGATAAACATTGATGATCTTTCCTTTTAGGCTAAGTTTTAGTCCTAAGAGGGGATGTTGAGCTAAAACACGCTTTACAGCTAATTAGCATTCCCAAAAGATATTTAATTAATTAAAAACGCAAATTTGGTGTGCAATTTGAGAGAGTTTCAGTAGTCCCCCAAAACCCTAATTTTTTGGAAGACCCTTCAACATCTACAAATAGGCAGGCTGCCCACCATTCAGCCTTGATTCTTTTGTGCAAGTTTCTCACTCTACTATGCAAATTTCAGCCATCGGCCACCTATCATCTACTATTCAGCCATCGGCCACCTATCATCTACTATTCAGCCACCATCACCAACTGCAGCCCATCACTATCGAGCCATAGGAAACCGTTTTTCAACCATTGCCCTACTGTTTGGAGGTCTCCATCTGCTGCATCATCATAGCACCTAATTAGCCTGCGTTTTTAGCATTTGGTGCTTGGTGACAGGCTGCTCCCATCTCTCCCACCGGGCCACTACTGTAGTACCTGCGTTTTTTCTCTCTAGCAGGCCGTCTACATCAACAAACACCTCTTCTACTATCACCTCAATTCCTTGACACTCTAGTGATCAGTATTTAGTGTTTCCTAAACTCCAACACTCCGACTAGTGGTTATTGCACTTGGGATCCGTCTCCGGTGGATGTCACTCTTCGACATTGCATTGCTCTACCCTTGGGCATTCTGTACACTCTTACATTCATTTACAACGTTCAATCACTTCAAAGTTTCTTTTCTCTGTGTTTGTCTCTCTGTTTGAGTTTTAAGTTTTTATGTTTTGTGTTTTATATTTTGTGTTTAGGGTATGAGTTTTGCTTGTCTTTGTCTGAGTCTTTGTGTTTCAATCATGGTCATACATGCTATGTTTCCTCAATGCAAACTCTAGCATATCTTCACAATTATGTTATATATTGATGATTTCAGAGACACAGGAGGGTCTTCAAAGACACTTGGAGACCTTGCACAATTTCTGTCTAGAAACAAGAATTGACAATGAACCTCAAAAAAACCAAGATTCTCATTTTCCACACATCGGCTCAGATCCGTAAAAGATCATCTTTCACTCTAGATAGGTAGTTAGTGGACATAGTGAGCTTATATGTTCACATAGGAGTCACTTTTATAACCACATCAAGTCTCCTTTCCATGGCGTAGGCAGCATGGGATCGACTCACCAAAGGATACACGTCGTTGGCACTTCTAAGGAGACAGTGTCACCAAGCATACCAACAAGAGCCATATACCAAGCAATGGCTATTCGATACGCTAGTCATTCCAGTTCTAATGTACTCAGCAGTGGTTTGGGCCCTAGGTCTAGCCATATCAGGATGCAAATAGAGAGGCCCCAAGTTATTTACTATCGCAAATGTAGTGCATATGCCCAGACACAAGAGAGAGATATCACACATTACTCCAAGGGCAGCAGACCATGCAATCAATAATGAGCACACCAGATCAAATATTTTTGGGCCACTATATACTTGAAATACAAAGAATCAACGAGTATGACACAGAGTCTTGACAAAGTTTTATTAGGGGGACAGCACTGGTTTAGAGACATACATATGCAGCGACCAGGAGGTCGAGAGGGGTATCCCTATAGAGGGCACAAGAGATCAAAGCCACGCCATGACCCAATGCCTTTAGCTGGAGCCAGCCCTACTTACATCAAAGAGAGATCCCCCAGATTTGATAGCAGCATGAGATGTACTTAGCTTGCCACACCAGCTCTTGTCCCTAGGAGATACTCAAGACTCAAGAGCCTGTTCCAGGTGGTCTGCCCCGTACTATTGCATCTTACACCCCCCCATCCTCACTGGATGGAGTTAGATCCACAATAGTCTCACGTCTGTATATGGACATACTTGTATGCACTGATGGTTCACCTAGATGATGAGGCACACAATCACTGCACATTAGATACAATTTTTCACTTTTTACTTTCCTGATTCCATAAGGATATTATCTTGTACATGGATATGTCTTACAGGCCGATTCAGTCTTTAGTAGACATTAATACATCTTTCTTTCTCATTTAAGTAGCCCAAGTTTTGAGACAGCTAAAACAGTATTTCTTCTTGGATAGGGTGGTAAATAACCTCATTAACCAGTAATTACAGCAAGCAATAAATCCAAAAAACTGAAATTAATGCTTTACCACTTTAATAGAAGATAACCGATACCCAACTAGCCCCAAAACTGGCGCCTCTTGCGGTAGCTCTTAACCTTGTATTCCTTGAACCTTGTAGTACAAGAATATTGACCAGCAACCAATCAACCAATCTCTTTACAAATTCAAGAACTTTCAACACTGTCACAAATGACCAACAGCATAAAGCCCCAAATTGCCCCTTGATCCAAAGCACAATTGAGCACAAATTGGGTCTTAAATACTTGCATCTGGGTCTTCCAATTTGTAGACGATAAGTCTTCTTCAGATCTGTCGCAAATTATCAGATTTACAACAATCTTTCAATTTCACAGCTTCAATTTGTGGGCACACTTCTCCTCAGCAAATTATCAGATTTAATCACAACAAAAAGATGTCGTATGCCTTCAGATTTGCTGAGGAGAGAGAAAATCAGCAAAGGACAGATTAAATGATTAGTCCTTGGCAAGATTGGGATCCAACTGAGTCTGGAGGGTGCTTCAGTAAACCAAATATATCACCTTATGATTAGAGTTTATGATTAGAGATCATCATTGACTACTAACCAAAACCAATGTTGTTTGGGCACCACACAAAAGCAAGGCATGGTGGAAATTGACTGTTATGAAAGGGTGGCTCAATAAGATTCCATTCAAATGCAAAATTTTCCTTTGGAAAATGTTGATAGGTACCATGCCTCTCACCTCAACTCTTTCCAAGCACCATATTTTGAATAGCAACTATTTCTTTTGTACCACCAGTATGGACTCTTCCCACCACAGATTTATTTCGTGCCCATTAACCAAAAAGATCTGATCCCTCTTGTCTAACATTTGGAGAGCTATGGTGGGACCTTTGCTACATCCCTCCAATTGGGTCTTTGGTTACCAAGATATCCCACTCCCATGGAGCCATATATGAAGATCTTGTTTCATTTTCTTATGTTCTGGGGCTGTCGGCACAACTAGGTCACCGAGAATGCCTTCATCTTTGATTCTGCCTCTGGGGTCCAAAGACATATCGATAAGCTCAAGCATCTTCTACATTGGCAATTGGATCTTATTCAGCATGCTGGCCTTCTCCCTAGGAAGGATTTAGTTCCTTGGCATACAACACGTTTCTTCTACTACTCTGTTGTGATTCTTGTATTTCTCATGTGATTAATATAGTTAATTATTACATAGAATAAAGAGAATATCAGTCCAATGCCACAGAGGGTGCCAAACTGTTGTCACCTCTTGCTCACAAGGGGAATTCACCTATTTCCTGTCGTTTTGGCTGCAATAGATGCATTCACTTGCTCCCTGACAACCTCCATATGGTGTCATCTGATGCCTAGCTGCTCTTGATGGTTGTTGCCTAACTGGTTGCAGCCTCTGGTGGTGCTGGAAACCCCTGCACAGTAGACACCCAGCCTGAAACTGGTCTCTCTGTCTCTTAGCCAGTCCCCCAATGGTCTCAGCCAGCCTGGTATGGCATGTTCTCTCACCTTCTACCCTGTAGCACACTTGTTAATGCATAACTCAACCTCTAGGAAACAAATTTCCAACAATAATTAATTGTGAAATTTCAAAATTTCAATTGGCCCTGCCCATAAATTGGCCTCTATTCATCCACAATTTAATGTGCTAAGCCCTTTGAACATGGAAGTCTTTTTAACTTTCATCAACCTTAGTTCTAAGCCTTAAATATCTAAATTTTTCAAGCCAAATAACACCACAAGTCATTTCCAAGGGCACATTTAATGACTAGAGCCAAGACTATCACTAAGCACCCACCAACATCTGTCCACCATAACTTATCACAACTTTACCAACATCCCCCACTACTCAATTAGGATTCTAGACTGCCACCATGCACAATTTAACTTGCATTTCACATGTGTACAACTTAATCATGCGAAAGCAATAAGTTGGAAATTCACATACACATGACAACCACCATTCTTCTCTTCTTCGAAATTGCAAGTTTCAGCCATGAACATAAACTAGTAGCATGGATGGAGTCCGGAGAGCATCCAATCTTCTCCTCTCAACATGGGGAATCCATTGGGCAGCTTTGGAACCCCATTTCCCACAAGGTATCCTATTGCTTTTTATGCAAATATCATTAAAACACATTATTACAGCAGTACAGGTTGATACTCTCTTCTCCTTTAAGATCTCATCCTTGTGCAGTTTCTAGATAATTTTTCGCAAAGAAAGTGATGTTCTCATAGTTTCATTGCGAGAAATCCTTAATTATTGAGATTCATTTTGGGATTTTAAGTAGTTTCAAACACCTACATTTAAGTGCTAAAAAGCAATGTCCTGGACATTACTTTCTAGGCCACCTATACATGCCTTCAACCAATGATGAAGACAATAAGCCTAATCAAGTATTCCCATGTATCTACAAGGACATATTTGGATTGATGAATAAACATTGTAATTTTTACAAAGTAAAAAAGCTTTCCACGTTCTAAGAAATATTTGTAAACCTTTAAAAGTGTGTTTCAAGGTTGAATAGATAACAAATGTAAACTATTACTTGATGTTACACTTTTGAGCTTTAAGAGCACATAGGAAAAATGTCTACATTCAAAGCACTTGTGAGAGGTATAGTGGGGAATTGCATGGGACCTATACAAGATAGTTGTCAAAGCAAATGCTCTGTGAAACTGTGTTCAAATGTTGGCTATCGTTTTTAGGATTTGGAAGGCTCAAGTGTTCATACACATTTTTGAACACTCTACAATTGATTGGAGGCCAAGATTGAAGGTGACAAGGTCATTGTGCACGCATGGATCAATTGTGTTGCAAGGAATCACTAAGATACAACCATTTGTAACTTATTTCAAGCACATACCAGCAGTCTAAAGAAATACTAAAAGGGGCACCAAGCTTTGGGGCCAACAAATGTCTTGTGTAGTGCAAAAGCACTCCTCCAATCGTGTGTGGATTTGTCATGCTAAATTTACGGTTATGCTGAATTACATGTTTGCTAAGATGTGGTTTACTGTCCTTTGGTTTTCTGAAGGCCGGTTTCAGACACTTTGCACATGTTAGCACATTAGCGTGAATCATTTTGATCATTGTACTTAGATTCACTTCAGCTATATTCTTGTGTTTCATCTCTCTCTCTATCTCTCTCTCTCTCTCAGACAATTACTCCACACCTAGGTTTTTTATTAATTAAATCATAAACCAAGTCCAACAGTTTTAGCACTATCTCACTCCCTACTCCAAGATGCCTTTGGTCCAGTCTCTCAGATAATGGAGTTCTTGGATCAAAGTTGCATGCATACCTCCTATCATAGCTATGTGAACACAAAGAGTCATTGTTGAGGCAGCTAGCAGCATGCTCTATTGACACAACCACCAATAAACAACAACTAAAGATTTGTCTAGACCTCAACTCCCTGAAGTCCCATTAAACCCCCTGTGTTCCATCCAAAAGCCCACCCAAAGGAGGTGTTACTGCATCAAGCTTTATGGCACCCTAGGCCACAAGGCCCTCTAGCACAAACAAAAATACTACAACAAGATTCAAGCCATTATTACTCACTATCCAAGCCAAACACAATACCACCTAGACCTACACACCTTGCTCTCTATCTAAAAGCACCCAATGAGAAACACTATAGGATGACATCCAAGCATCCCCCCTCTTTTTTATGTGTCCCCGGATAGTCAAAAGCATAATTAATTTTTCATCACATCACATGATGAGGATCTCCTCAAAACAACATATATATTGTTGTGTCTTATAGGTCATGTAAGCCTTTTGAACACATCAATAAAGCTCTCCCCGCTCTGTTCCATACTAGATCACATACGGTATGCCTCATATTCTATCCCAATAATATAGTCTTACGTCTCCCTAAAAGCACAGCCTAAACAAACAGCCATCAATATGCCCCACAAGATTTCATGGTGCTCTACTGCCACAAGGCATCCTATGCCTCCCCCCCAAAGAAGAGCAGTCATGTTTTGTGGATCCAGCCAATTAAATAAGACCAGAATCAAGGAGCACTTCGTTTTTAAGCAATGGCCTTTTGCCTATGAGCTGGTTCAAAAAAATGTTATAGCACTATTACAGCCATTCTTATTTTCCATTGCATGTTATTTTCTTGTCATGCTGTAGCACCTACAGCATTTCAGTTCTGTATGCACTTATCCTACTTGACTGTTACTGAAGTCTCGTGCACACCTAAATGCACCATGATTTGATGTTGCTTCTGCTTCCAAAATTCAAATGTCTCATGTGTCAATTTGGATTTCTGTTTTCTTGATAATCCCTTTATAGGATATAGCACGAGCATTACCTCTTATTCATACTGTAGCATACATGACATAGCAAGGCATTTGCTAAACAATGTGCAAGCAACCACCCACACCAAAGTCACCAAGCACAGTAACAGTAAGATGGAGTTTGTCCCGAAAGGTTGTTCAAAATCTTTTGAAGAGCCCTTGTAGCAGAAATGTCAACCTCTTAATGTGCGTGTGGAAGAATAAAGACAATCTATCACCAGTCAACAGACATTTACAGATTCAACATCGTTAACTATAAAGGGAAAGAAAAGAGGATATGAATGCCATTGAAGATCTCATTGAGAAAATTTCCAAAAGATACGACCAAAGTATCCAGCCATTCTCTTGAGAAATACACCTGAAACCGTGGATCTGACTGTGGACTTTTGATATATGGAAGAGCTGCAGATTCAGACCCACCAAAAACCAGAAAATTTTTATTTTTTTAAAAAAACAATATGAGCATATTAAAATTAAAAGGCTCTTTCCTGCAAGTCCTAATATAATTTCTCAACAAACTAAAATGTAACTCAAGTCAACTTGAGGCCACAACATGGAAAGAATGCCCAAACAGCTAATAATCAGAACAAATCCACATTAGATGTTTGTACTTTTTAGAAATGAGGTGTGACAGATTCTATGTTTGGCGCTCTAACCAAGATCAGAGGAGGGAGGCATTTTATACTGGGAAAGCTTGGCCATATGGCAAGCTCACATCTACATTTGGCCTGCACACTGCACATATCTTTTGACATGACAGGTATTGCTCAATAAACCATTACGTAACTTAACAACACCTGATATTCAGAACTAATCCATATTAAATGCTTTATACTCTGAAAAATCATGCGTACTGAGAATGCTTTACATTCTTAAAAAATCAACAAGAAGAGAATCTAGGTCTCCAAGCCAATCAAAAGTGGTGTATCCTTGCAACATTAGACCATGACTGAAATGCAATCCTAGCATGTAAGTATCAGAAATATACCTAATAAACTGCATAGCAAATCTCCAATGAGATTGTAAGATGCTTTTGGTGCATTACAATATGAGACCACCGACAAGTGTCAATGATGAAGACAAGGGTATGGGGTGTACATGGATTTCGCTAGAGAGAAAGTTGAGCTAGGTACCATCCACCTAGACTTTGTGTCGTCATCAAACAATTTTGTAGATATTTTGACCACGCCAGTCAACCATCCAGTTCTTCAATACTTGCTACCCAGAATTGGCATAGGTGCTCCCTACCCTTCTACTTCAGCCTAATGGGAAAAGAGGCTACCTCTAGCTTTCCCTTCCACAGTTCACTAGTGAGAAGGGGCTATTTCCTTCTCTTGATGTTCATAGGGCTTTGATTACATTTTGCCCATTCATAGGGCTTTGATTACATTTTGCTCCATGAACAATTATTATTGTACTTTGTATCATTACCCATATCATCAAGATGATTATGATTGTAAAAGGACATTGTTGAGCTAAAAATGCATTAGTTTCACTTAAACAGCCCCAAAACATGCTTAATTAAGGAAGAAACCTTGTTTATTCAAAAAAATGTGTTCCTGAAGAGTATCTATATCCCATCAGCACAAACCCACATGGGAGGGTCCAAACTTTTTATAAATACGTATACTGCCCTCCATTCAGTCTCAATCTCGTTTTTGCAGATTTCCAGCATTTCAGCTTGCTGCCCACACCCCGGACACAGAGGACATCACGGTCCAAGCTGGCCATTGATGTCTATAACAGTCTAGTGCCTGTTTCCAGCATACCACACACAGTTCAAAGCTAATTTCAGCACGCTTACTGCTACTGTTGATTTTTCCTGCGTTTTTAGTCTTTCTCTCTCCTACAGCTTGTATTCATTGTTTTCTCTCTCTTGTAGCTTACATTTTTAGTCTTTCTCTCTCCTCACCTGCGTTTTTAGTCTTTCTCTCTCCTACACTGCCATCTGCATCAGATCCAACCTTCCTTGGTTGTGCTTGCTAGTGTTCAACATCGGAGGCTGCCTTGCTGAGATTCACGATCTATTCAGAGTACAACACACACTCCAACTCATTACCCTTGACCTGATCCTTGAGATATAAGAGTTCAAGGTACAGTATTCATTCACTACATAGTGTGTTTGCTACATGAGCATTGTATATTCAATAGTCATATCATTTCATTCATTCTCTATGTTCATTGTCTCTGAGTTACCCTAACCCTAACTATGTCCTTCTATCAATCTGTACTTTGTTGTACGGTGTTATTTGTGTTTTTGTGTTAGGGTATTTTTTCAGATGGTATCAAAGCCAAGTTCTCCGAGAGAAACCTAAGCCTTGATCTGAAAGCTCTACACAAGAAGCAAAAACAACAAAAAGGCACATAACTTCAAACACTACTTCCGCACCCCTTCTCACATCCGAGCTAAATCCATCGCAAAATGAGTTGGAGTGGGCCGTACAACTTGCTTCATAAGCTCCCGACATGGCCGAACACACATTGGACTACTATGGAGTTCCACGACCTTACAAAATCACAACGGCTGAGTATGATCTCATTTTGATACATAGAGCCCAACAGCAAATAGAAGGTAAGTCTGAATTTCACCCTTCAGATTCAATGCACTGATCTACTAACCATGCAAGAAGGGTAGAATCTCCACTTAGAACTTGCCATCCACAAGTGAAATTGGCAAAGAGTACACGCCATTGCCTTCATACTTATTCACTTCGGTACAAGTATGTCTACCGTTTCACATTCTGTTAATGATGATTCCCCTTCTCCTATTGGTATAGATGATTTTCATGATGAAGGACGTAAGCAAAACAATTTCTCGTTTATGATGATTCCCCTTCTCCTATTGGTATGGATGATTTTCACGATGGGCGTATGCAAAACAATTTCTGGTTTATGAGTAATAAGAAAGAGATATTTCTTTATGAACTCGAGACTAGGTAAGCGGTTGAAACAAGAAATTGTGAGTACTCCTTCCTTTTCTTTTCCTTTAAACAATTTTGTTTTCAAAGGTCAAAATGAAGTGGGTGAATCTTCATCATTATTATTTCAGTTTAATGCATTTAATGGACAAAAGGAACCCACATTATTTCCAAATCTACGTCTATCACAAATTCATTTAATCTCCCTCCCATCCCACCCTCTTATTTCGCTGCCACATCCTTTCAGCCTTCATTAAGTGCACCGCATGTAACCTCTCGTATAGGATCACATGTATTTTCATTCACCACATCAGGGGCTCTTCAAACTTTGGTACAACCATTTGGAACTCATCTCTTCCTCCGTCGGGTGGTGTTCCACCTTTTCCTCACATACTTTCGGGATCATTGCAGCCTGGATATTTTCCCCCAGTCTCTCCCGAGTGTGAATCAATCAGTACCACAATTTGCCTCCATGGCATTACATAGTGGACCCTCTAGTCATTATGCTATGTCCCAACCGACATTTGGACAAGGCTTACGTGTCCTAGTCTCTCCACCTCCTCCTCTTTATCAAACACCTCCACCACCACCACCACCATCTTATCCTCCACATCCATCTTACCCCACATTTCCAACACCTCATGGTTCTACCTCATCTTCTGCCAAGCATACATTCAATGACAAGACTCCTTTTAACGGGTCAAACTTTACAACTTGGTCGAACTTAATGAGACATGTCCTTGACTCACAGAACCTATGGGATCTTATGCAGGGGTTGGAACATCAACCCGATCCCGCACTTATTCCATATGAGGTTGTCTGCTCATGGAAGGCTAGGAATACATCCACTATTATCCAACTGATGCAGGGCTTATTGCCTAAGTTTCATTCTCAACTTCAGCATTTTGACTTAGCATCAAAGCGATGGCCGCACTCGATTGACGGCTATGTGGCTCAAGATAAGACCCGTCGAATAAATCTTAACCATGAGCTTCAAACTTCAACATCTCTAATCGGAATGACTTGAAATTCAAGTTAGCTAAGTATCGGTGTCTCCTTTGCTGAATTCTCCAGTACAAGGACTCCTAAGTTCTTTGACATTCACGTCACATTGTTCATGAGTATCCGCGTCCTTACCGAATTCTCCACTACAAAGACTCCTAAGTCCTCTGACAATCACGTCACATTGTTTCTTAACAAGTTGCCACGTAAATACTTCAATTTTGTGCAGCAAGTGGTTTCTCTACCCAATTTACCCACATTCTATGAATTTGAGTGTCAGCCATTGTGTTATGAATGGTTGTTCGATTAAATTCATATGAATAATCCCTCAAAGGGGGCTCTTGTTGCTCATTCTCAGAAGGGGCAACAAAGAAAGGGTAAACAAAACCAAACTTCAAATCAAAATCAAAAATCAAAAACAAGCAGAGGAATCACAAGGAAACTCCTAGTCTCAACTCAAACCTGGTTGGTAGAATATACCTAAGAAGAATAGGTATTTTCAACATTGTCAAAAGGCTGGCCATTTTAACAAGTATCATGTTGAGTCGAAGCGGAAGCAAATCAAGAAAGAGAGCTAAGAGCAGGTACAGTAATCGAGGAGTTCAAGGACTCAGAGCTGAACAGTGTTTGCCAAAGGATAGAGAGTGAGTCATCAAATGGGTGTGTACCAGTGGTACACACAAAGAATGAAAGAATGTATTTATACTTAGGGTACGGTACACTTACACAGGTTGTCGAAGGATTGTCAAAAGTAAAGTCGCGACCACAGAGGACTTTGAATAATTTCAAGATAGGAGGTTAATCTAGCGAAATCAGATTCAATTTAAAAGCTCAATTTCAGATAATATGTGACATACAATCAACTTCATCTGAATGGAAACCGCTCCAATAAACATCATGACAAAATTTCATGTCATATAAACAGCCTGCTCCAGCACCAGTCATCTCATAAAAGCTGGATCAAATTACGAGTCTTTTCCCCTTTCTTCTTCCTTCTTTATACTTTTCTTAGGATTTTGAGAAAGCAGAGACAACAAGCAAGGAAGTGCTTCGTTGTCTAGGATAACCTGGGTCTGAATATCATTACTGGTTACAATATTTCCAACAGTCCGCAAAGCACTCAGGAGAACAATGGTAACTCTTGCTGATTATCTTTGCTTTGACACATCCTAGGCATTGAAGGGTAGCTGGCTTTGAAGAGTGCACATTACAGACTGTAATCCTCCTATCACTTTGAATTTGAAACCACACATATTTGAGATAAATCCCATTCACAGGTGCTGTCTCAGGGACATTGTCTGGAGTAACGGAGCCATCTGACAGCACAAGAGGACATAGGGAGTCAGCTCATAGCCCACAATAGGAATCTCTGAGGGCAGGTGCATTCGCAGTACACTCAGCATACTTCCCACTCCCTCAGCCGTGTAAACCTGTAAATTTCTGTGGCTGTGAATAGCAATGCTTTCATTTGGTAATCTTGACCAGCAATATCAGGCAATGATTCATGTACAAACTTGTGCCTTCTGTGAGGAGCTGGAGGTGGAGCTGAAGATAAAACTGGGGAAGGGCTGTTGGGCACATCCGCCATCAGAAGACTACCACAATGCTTGATTCGGCAGGCAGCAGTTGTTATGCACTGGAAAAGGGGTACACATGGCCGTTCTCAAACAAGATTGAAGTTTTCCTTCATCCACAAAGCCCTCAGAATTGCAAAGGCCACAACGCATTACTTGTAATGAGCACCAATCACTTCGTTTGAGAATTTACTCCCTCTACCTTCGTTGGAAGCAAGGGAATTGTGTGTCTTATTACAATTGATGCTCAAAGGCTTTATGTTGAGCTGCTTGTTGCAATCGAGCCCTGTACAATTGCTCTGTTTCCACCTTCAATTGTTTTTTTTAACCTGATTGATCATTCCACCGATGGTGGAAGTGTTGTCGCAGATGACAGTGCGATAAGATTTACGAAGGCCAAAGGCATGGAAGGTGCGACGATGAAGCTCCCGAGAGCCAGGGAAGCCGCCTCCCAGGGTGATGACCTGCCGTTCCTCAACATGTTCCCTCTTCGCTGTAAAAAAAACTTCGCCTGTCGAAAAAAACCTCCAACGGCGTTTCAATCCGTGGTCATAATTAGCTCTTGAATCAACTAATTAGCCTCCCCATTCCGAAATTCCCTGCGCCCCCTTTGTGATTCTCCTCCCATCTCACATAAAAAAAATCGACATATATCTCTGTCTCCTTTTTTAGCTCTTGCTCCACAGGTTCCTGCTTTTTTATAATTCTAAAAACATTCCCCACTATAACAGAGTGCCCGATTATACCACAATCAGGTCTACCTCGGCTGAAAACATAACCAATACACTCGGAGAACTCAGCAAACAAATAAGCATAATTTAACCATTGCCTGGGCCCATATGGATGAGATGAACTGATGTATTGAATGATTAATGAGTAGGACCTCTCAGAACTGCTCATGTGACACTGACTTTTAAGGTTAGCAGCCATCTTGCAAGCACTAATCTGAGAATAAAGGCTCCTTCCAAAAGCTCTGCTGCTGCTGAATTCCCTGTTTTCAGAACATTCATTTCATTATTCCCTTCAATGGGTTGATGGTCCATTGAAGCCTCAGCTTTGAACCTGCAAATCATATATTCTCAAGGTTCTAGGAAATCCTCTTTGGTAGTGAATTCCCTTTCATGTCACCTTTGCTTGGCCAATTTCTAGTGATGTCATCTTCTCTATTACTACTATGCATGCCTGAAGGGCTATTACAAATGCCTGCCTGTCTGGATCAACACCCTCTTCTAGCATCTACCAGTATAAATTCAATGCCTTCTCTCCTTGACCTCAATGATAGCATTGCACTCCATGATACAACATTTCGAAACGGTAAGCCAGTAAACATACTCTGCTTCTTGTATGATCCCATGTGCTCCATACATACTCACAAGGCCACTGCCAACAAAGACATCTGAAGTATAACCCCTCATACAAGCATCATGATGCAATGTCTGGCCAATTTCCAGAAACCCAAGTAGAGGCAATTGTTCCTCCCAAACAGTAGCTTCTGCATCTGTAAGTGCACCACAGGCTTGAAGGGCAATCGTGTATGTCTGCTCATCACGACTTATTTCTTCCTTTTGCTTCAAACCCCTCTTCACTATATTACCCACGTAAAATAAAAGAGCAAACATAACAACTAAGTATGTACAAAGTATCAAATCACACACACAACTTTTGGGTGGTTTTCACACCTCGAATGCGCAGCAATACGACATCCACCCCCTCTAATCCTGTGCATCCTCCGGATGGGCCAACTACCCATGATCATTATCATCAAGATCCACAAACATATCAATCTCTTCATTATGCATTTCCGGTATATCAACAAGATTATCTGTCATATCATCTGTCTCTTCCATTGGAGTTTCTTCTCGTTGCTCTTCTCTTGCAAATTCTTCCAATGCATAATCTTCATCATCTCTTTTCTTGAAAATCTTGATTCTTTTTCCAGCAATAGGCACTCTAAGCACTGTCCCATCCAATTCTGTCAACTCATATGTTGCATTATCAAAAACATGTCTGACTATGTACGGCCCAAACCATCTTTTCACCATCTTCCGAAGTGCAGTATGCTGATTTTCAAGGCTGCTATCAAAGACTAATACCCAATCTCCCTCTTCTATTGCTCTAGGCTGCAAGCGATGCCTGCTGTCAAACCTGTCCTTATTTCTTAGTCTAGCAACCTTCAACCTGTCAATAGCTAGCTGAATATCCTCTGGTCTTCTCTCCAACTGCCGAATCCAAAGAGCTAAGAGCTCCTCTCTCGTCAAATAACAATGTTACAATTAAGAAAAGACATGCTCACTTGGAGGTGTATGATCAATTATTAAGCTCTCAAGATTGGTCCATCCACCAAGGCAATACATAATTGGTATAGTTAGGCCAAGATTATAATGGGAATTTGCTTCTTTAGTATGGTTTTAAGATAATTAAACATGAAAAAGGCCTTTCACCATCTCGTATGTCCTTTGGGACTTGGCATGTCAATGAAGCAATGTGTAGAGTGATTACAAGAGAAGGTTGCTACTAAGTTAGCAAAGTGGTATGTTTACCAAACCATTTTAACCTTAAGTTAAAGATGCCCACTACAATAACTTTTTTTACTTCAATAAATCAACTAAAGAAAAGATTTTTTATCTTTTTATTTCTTTTATGGTATTGTAAGGGCAAATAGTTGTAGCATCCTATTATATTAAGTATTTGTTGTCACGCGTAATAAGAGTGGAGGAGGTTTAGGATTGGAGTACTTAGAGAGAAAGCTAGCCCTTTTTTTCAAAAAATTAGGAGGATTGATGGTTGTATGGTGAGTCAATGGCTAGACATCAAATGGTGGGCTAATGTTTTATTGGGGCTTTACCATTCAAAACAAAACATCCCAAGACAAAGGTAGTGCAATGCCTAGTGAATTCGTGGATTTCATGACTAGGGAGCATCCAATGGCATGGAGCAAGAGATAGAAGGGGTGATCCTTCTTTGCTACAATGTCTCTAAACTTTCTTTGAGGCATGTGTTCCTTTTATCCCATTACAATTAATCCTACAATCTAGAGATAAATCAATTGAAATGATTTATAATAGAGAAATCTGAAATTTCTCAGCGTCTAGTGATCTCAATGCCGTAATCTTCGGAGCAAGGCTGTAGAAAGGCTAGGAGATGAGAGAGAATGCTGAGGAAGGAGAAAATTTAAACTTTCTTCGCGAAGAACTAAAGAAAATATGTCATTTACTCCTATTGCCCTGTCTCAACAGCTTATAGATGCAAAAAACTGAAGAAAATCAATCATTTACTGCTGTTACGCTATCTACACAGCCTGTGGATGTTGTCACATATTGTTGATTGGTCTTCTCCTGCCCTTGGCTACCTCAAAAGATTCTCCAATGCCTGCAAATCATACCAGTAGCATCTCCTTCCCCTCTTTTGCAAGCTGAATACACTAAAATGCCTCTCTTCAACGTCTAAAGACGTTTTTCAGTTTTGCATGGGCATTTTTGATAAGTGGTAGCCTTCCCAAATGGTTTTTGAAACATTATCCATAATTAAATATTAATTTTCAGTCTTTAGATACTGAAAATTAATCTAATAATTATTTCAGTGCCCTAAAAAATAATCTAACTAGACAACTTCAATTTCTAAGTGTTGCCACTTCTCTAATGTCACCAACTGGCACTTGTGGCCAAATGAATGACCTAGACCAACAACTGGCACCAGATACCACCAAGTACCTCTACAGCATAACTTAAAGCAACTTTTGCCTTTGACATCTCGTGATTTCCTCAGATCCAGGGCTCATAAATTTACTCTAACCCCAGTTACACCTCACATGTGCAATATTCACTTAACCATGTGATTGAAAATTAATCCACACGTTAAGTGAGGTTTTAAAAATACATGTCCTCATAACACAACAAGCTGTTGCCATCTATCCCACCAGGCCACTATTATAATACCTACGTTTTTGCTATCCAATAGGCCATCTACATCTGCAAACACCTCTCCTATTGCCACCTCAATTCCTTCTCACTCTAGTGATCAACATTTAGTGTTTCCCGCACTCCGATACTCCCATTTTGGTTACTGCACTTCAGTTTTCGATGGACGTTACTATACAACACTACATTGCTCTGCCCTTGGGCCCTCGGGCATTCTATACAATTTTACATTCATTTACAGCATTCATTTACTTCAGAGTTTCTTCTCTTTGTGTTTATCTCCATGTTTGAGTTTTGAGTTTTTGCATTTTGCATTTTTTGTTTTGCATTTAGGATTTGAGTTTTGCTTCTCTCTCTCTGAGTCTTTGTGTTCCAATCTTGGTCATACATACTGTGTTTCTTTTCTGCAAACCCTAGCATATCTCCACATAATATCAAAGCCAATGCTCTTCTAAAGAGTATCCAGATTATGAAGGCTAGTCTTTATACGAGACTCACATGCAACTGGATTCTAACTCATAATGTCTCAACCACATTCTTCTTCAGATCCTATGACGCCCTATTAAGCTTCTCCATCATTGGAGCCTATGAGAAGGCATTATGATCTCGAGGAGAAGATAGACACACCTTCACCTTTACCATCTTCTTCTCATTTTGGTCATCTTATAGATGAAGAGTTTGAGAAGTACTTATGCATCACGTAAAGTTCCGTTTACTCTCCTCCATCAAGTACTACTACTCCATCAGGACAAATTTGTGAGTCGCCATCTTTCTCATCTTGGAGGAACCATGACATTCTATAGTGAGGGGATAGGCACGGAGATCTAGATAGATAGTCGATACGCGCAGTGAGAGACAAAGAGAGTGAAATAGAGCAGAGTTGAGAGTGAGCACATTTGTAGGTACAATGACAATATTGTACCTTTAGGTTTCTTAGATAGATATATATATGTGTAAGTACAAGTGCTAAGGGTGTGTTCACACCAGAGCACATTTAAAGATACGAGGCCTTTATTCCCAACAACCTTCCACCTAAAGGCAATGTGCCTAAAGAGGAGAAAAAAATCAACTAAGTCTAGGTATGTACAAAGCTGAAATACATATATCTATCCAACTCCCATCATCTATCGGCAATGAGCAAACCACTCTGCTGGAAGACCCTTCGTGAGAAGGTCTGCAGGGTTATCATCTGTATGCACTTTGACAAGCTCAATGCTCTTGTTGTCAAGTACATCTCTAATGAAGTGGTACTTCACCTCTATGTGCTTTGTCTTTGCATGAAAGACAGGATTCCATGCTAGCATGATAGCGCTCTAACTATCACAATGGAGAATAGGTAACTCTGAGATGTCAAGCTCTCCCACCAAACGTGTTAACCGTCAGACGAACAAGGTGAAAAATCTGGAAAACCTAAAGCAGAAGACAAAGGCCGAGGCAAAAGTGAAACCGAAGACGAAGGTGCGCCAAGAAAAATATGGAAGCATAAGAAGTGTAGAAAAGTCCTAAATAAAGGAAAAAGGCGCACAAGAAAAAACGCAAGTCAATACTTTTATAAAAGAACGCAAGCGCATCATGGTTTAATTTTAAGAGTGTCGGGCTCTCACCCGTACAATTTGTAAAGGTAGATGGGCAGTAGGAAGGAAACTAGGAAGATAGAAGGACAATGGAAAAAATGCCCTAGGCCACGGCCGGCCATGTAAAAAAGGGGATAAGGAGATGACCAGGGGATGACCGCCCAAAAGGAATTTAGGGTTTTGTATATAAAGTTGAAAAGTGAATGAGAAGCTCATTCTTGTGTGTGGCCAAAAGTGGCTATCTTCTTCTTCTACTTGTTCTTACTTGCTTAAGCTTATGCTTGAGAGAGTGTGTGAGAGTGCGAGGGAGTGAGTGTGTGAGGGTGAGAGACCGGGGAGGAGAAGCTCTCCATCTTCTCATCTCTTCTTCTCTTCTCTTCTCTTCTCTTCTCTTCTCTTCTCTTCTCTTGCTCGCGGCAATGGAGCTTGGAGCATAGAGCTTGAGGATGGAGCTTGCTTGAAGCTTGCACTTGGATCGTGGAGCTACCGGAGTGCGCGGGAGAGGAGGTAGCTCGGTCGGCATGGAGATAAGCTCACTACACCCGTAGATATGGATGGCGCATCGGCTATGTGAGAGATAGCCATTAGTGCTCGACTTGGAACGCTTGAAACAATAAGCAGTCCGTGGGTCTTGGTGGTTGAGCGAGAGCTCCCACATTTTGGTTCCATTGCCAGAACAATGGATTCAAGCCTTGAGCGCTTGCGCGCTTCGAATCGAGCATTGTAGTAAGGTTTTCCCCGAACTGGTGCTTAAGGTAGATAGGTAGGAAGTGAGGAAGTTTGAAGATGTATTCGATCTCCTTTGCAAGTAGGTTTTTGTTGTTTTGGACTTGGGAAAGTATGATGGAGTAGTGTAGATATTTTCCTTATGATTTTTCTTGCATTTAGAAAGGATAGGAGCAAAACAATGGAGCAAACAGTAGGGTTTTCTGTTGCTATATAACAAGCTGAAACAGCGAAAAGAAGGGCAAAAAATGAAATTTTGGGTTAAATGTTAGTAAGGGAAACAAGATTAAGATGAGTGCAAGCCTGGGCAGGGTGACAAGGGGCCAGGAGTGGCAAGAAAGGCAACATTTTGCATTGCATGGTTTCAGGAGAGTAGGAGAGAGAAAAAGAGCTTCATCGCGTAAATCCGCTTCAAATTGGCCATCCAGGAGTTATTTGCCCAGCCCAGATAATTCCACACATTCCCCTACATGAGTAGGTTGGATGAAGGCCTCCATCACTCGGCGCAACGAATTTTTTGAAGTCCGGCGAAAAAACGCGTCGCACTCGGCCCATCCGAGTGACCGCGATTCTGGGCCGAGTCCCAAAATCGGCCCTCAAACCACTCGGCCATCGGCCATCGGATCATTCGGCCATTCAGCCCACCACACTCGGACGCCTTTCACTCGGCCCGTTTGAGTGAAGTATTCGGACCAACTTGATATTCGGTCCTCGGCCCAACCCCACTGGGACGAGTTGACATTCAGCCTGAGTGAATTCACCACTCGACCCACTTGACTCCGCCCTTGGCCCACTCGGCCACTCGGCCCTCGAAAAACCACACTCAAACTCGCTGAATTTGACATTCGAACCAGTTACATTCGGACCTTTCTCATTCGGCCCTCGGCCCTCAGATGGGCCGCAACGAGCATTCCGCCCCTGCAATTCAGACTTGTTGAGCCGAATTTGGATTTTTTCAAATTTTAACCCGTAGACCTAAAACTGACTAAGAGACCATATAGAGCCGAAACCACACCATAGATCTATCACTGGACTAGAATCTAGAGAAAGTAGTTCAAAACTTGGTCAAAAACGGTCCTTCAAATCGCGCATGGTATTTACCATAACGACCCAGTGGGCCGGGAAGGACTGCCCTCCCCCGGACCCCCGTAGAAGGGCCCCTCCGCACCTCCCCCAAGTTAGTTGGAGAGAAAATGTGCGTCGTGACAAGTCCTCCAAATTAGACCCTAGTGTAATAATGACTCTACACAGACATGGATTCTCACTTGCAAAAAAGCAACCAAAAGCCCATACCCGAACAAAGACAAACACAGACCCTAGAACCTCAATGGGCCAATCTAGCCAACAAGGGCAAAAAGGCCACACTGCAAAAACACGTACGTGTTGCATTCGAATTGCATTTAGTAAAGCGGAAATCAACAACATCAAGCTACAACTGCGAGGATGACTAGATATAACAGTCCTGACAATAGATGCACCTTGAATAGCATTGCATAGACGATCCAAGACATCAGTGGAGAATCCACATCTGGTCGTGTAATTGGGGACTCAAGGGCATTTGTTAGAAGGCTTAAATTTATAAGCCAAGACCCAGAAGATGAAAACATAGTACCGTCTGCTTATCTTAGGGTCAAACTCACCAAGAAAAAAGAGCATACTGTCGATGCTCTGATTGATGAAGGAGCAGATTTTAATATCTTGACCTATGAAGCATGGACCCTACTAGGCCAACCAGAGCTCACACCGACTAACGCAACTCTTAGTTCTTACGAGGGACACCCACAAGCACTTATAGGGAAGTGCAAAATCCTCGCAACAATTGAAACTGAAAGCTTGCCTATCCTATTTCATATTCCTCCAAATAGTGCTAATTGCGCAAAGGAAACCCTTCTAGAAAGACCCTTCAGAAGGGCGACCAAGTGTGAGGCCGACTACGCAGCACAGAGGATACACCTGTCACTACCGGGTGTGAGGATAGTCACAACCTTTAACGAGGGTGACCTCATTGAACCTCAAGGAAAAGGCAAGGAAGATGCTGGCATAACAGGCAAGCCTCGTAATGAGAGCAAGGACCTGTTGAAAGAGTTGATACAAGCACAGGTTGAACAACAAGAATCAATGAGCGAGGCCATGCTTGAAACAAGAAGGTCAAGAGGCAATGCCAAGGACAGGCTTTGGACTTACAAATATCGTAGAATACCACAAAAGAAGCCCAAGCCTTATAGACGAAGGTATCGATGAAGAGCCAGTACAATGGCGCGATAGATATCCAAAGCGTCACTACGTGCCCAAGGATATTACGCAAGTAACCGATGGATTTGGGTACAAAACCCCCTGCTAAAACACCTCTATTAGCTCAAGGCCAAATTGCATCAAAAGCAAAGAGGCACAGGAGGAAATCTAAGAGAAAATCCAGGTCTCGGGGCAAGAAACCAAACATGAATATTAGAAAGGAAGAGCCTGGCATGCTAAATAAGCAGATGTCAAATGTAACCATTGAGCGTACACAAAGACCACTAGTGCTCAAGGAGCTTTTGACTTTCCAAGAGAATCATGAGCACCACAGGCACATGATGGCCAAGGAGCTTTTGACTTCTCAAAGATGTGGCTAAGGAGATGGCACATCCGACCAAAAAACCTAGCAAGGCTATTCAGCAGGTCGCAGCTAAGTCCCATGAGAGGACGCCAGAGAAAGAGAGTCCTAAGGCCCAACCAAGCACATCAACGATCGACCTAGTTCAAGGTCTTGAGTCCTTAAAGGAGACATTGCAATTGCCCAAGAAAAAGAGGACAAAACAACGGAAACAACGGCAGTTGCAAGTGGTGGTAGATACCAATAAGATCGAGACCAAGAGCACTGAAGAGCTAAGGAATAAAACATCAAGCCCATCCACCAAGGAACCCTTTGTCATTTTCTCTATCCTGAAAAGAGCAAGAACATCTTGATGAGCACTATGACAAGCTCCTACATGAACGCATGCAACTCACCTCTGACGAGGAAGCCAACGAACTACGCTTAACTGTAGCATTCAATGATGTGCTCTGCCAACCAAATCTCTTAGGGATAGAGCAACTAAAGCAACAATCGGAAAGTCAAAGTCAATTTGAAAAACGTTGGTTTGAAAACCGTGTTGCAATGGCCGAACTAGGAGCCTAAATTATGACAGTCTCAGAGGAGCAATTGGCCAAATGGCGGTCTCAAAGAGACCCAATCTATGTGGCACCAACTTCCTTTCGAGTGCTAACTGTCATTCGGGGTACGGACTTAGCTGCAACTAGCCAAGAGAACTCACTGGCTGATAAGGTTCTCACCGAGGAGGAGTTACATGTTGGCAATAGACTTGGACAATGGACAAAGTGCCACGCTACTCAATGTTGCAAAATATCTATCGTTATTAAGTATACTACCATGAGTACTAGATGCATGTGCCACACTCCAGTACAATCCGAAGTTCTACAATTGGTTTTTATCCTCATGAAGTGTCATGGATTCGTAAATATGTACATAAATAAACAATGAATTTTGTGACCCTATATAGACAATATCAATACACACAAGCAATGATAGTCAAGCGCAAGGAGAAGAGTTGGATTGGCAGGCTAAGCTTCTCAGGTCCTCCTCTCACTACACATTTAGAAGTCGTGTGACCATTCCCGCCTCCAATTGGAGGGCATACAACCCTCATTATCGCCATAGAAAGCCCTAACTAACATCTCTGATGGTGTAGATGGGGCACCGTCCCTTTCTATACACCTTTTCTCTTTTCGGTCTATCCTTCCGAGAATAAGCCCTACCCCACTCCATGACAACCACTCCATGCAACTTAGCATAAGCTAAGATCTGCTAATGGATGGAGGCAAAATGAACATCATCACGGGGGTCGTCCCTCTACAACAAACACTGCATGCCTCACCTCTCCCCTCCTCATCATATGCGCTTGATAATCCATTGTATAATACCTTCCATGCAAATAGTTTTATCCTACCTCAATGCCTAATCCTTGGTTCGCATTTTGCAGGTCCCCCTACAGTAGCCGACATGGAGCATCCAGTGCAGCTGGCTTGCAAGGACCTATCCGCCGTCGAAGGGAGCATGCAGCACAAGATCCTCCGCCGAAACGCTACGTATCTATCCTTAAAAGGTATGCAAAGAAACGAGGCCCCAAGCGACACCGCCCTAGATATAGATCAAAAAATCCCCAAGCGAAGGGAATAGAAGCTCAAGGGAGCACACGAGACGTGGCAATACCGGTCGTGCTGTTAGAGATCATAGCCTACACAATCGGACCAGCAGGGCAGCTGCACAGTCGGACTGCCACATGGCAGTCCGACTGTCTGCAGCCCAGTCGGCTGCATTTAATGCAGCCGACTTACTTCCAGGCTGCGCCCTATTTCTGGCGCCCCAGTTCGAGGCAGATTTCGACTATTTATAGTCGACACTTTCAGCAGTCTGCACACTCTTCTCTGACGCAGATTACAGACCGGTGACGCGCAGTCTCTGTCTCTGTTCACAGATTTCAGACAGCAGACAGTGCAGACTGCAGCAGACTTCGAGGTGGACAGCAGGTTGCATCGTCGAAGTGGAGACACGCAGTCCAGCGCACTGCGCCATTGTATATCTTTGTATTCAGCATTCTTTATACAGCGGATCTTCATCATCCACTGTCTCTTTCTCTCCCTTCTCTCTCTGCGTTCTCTCTCTCTCAGTCCTACGCTTCCGCACCGCTGCACTCTGACACGTGCGGGCCCCCACTAGATGCTCGGGCACCAAGTGCTCAAAAGAGGAGAGGGCAGCTCGAGACAAGCAGGAATTTTAGGCATTGTTCAAAAGCATTTTGGAAACAGTTACGGCCAGGGACTACACCATTCAAGTCCTGGCTGACATCTTCCCCACCCAGCCTCACAGGAGCCCCTCACCACCAGAGCCTCAATCGCCTGACCACCCGGACTTGCCCCGCCTCGTACAAATAGAGTAGCCCCATATTGTATAAAAGGCTTATCAAATACTATCTGGCCATGACTTCTTATCTCTAAATGGTTAAGTGTTGACAGGTTCCCCAATTGTACAAACTTTTCATATCTGCGTTTAATATAATTCACAGCTTTAGCAAAAGGAAAAGATAATCAAGCACAAGTGATAAGTATCTAAGTCAACACCATGGGATTCAGATAAGTGATGTCTCCTTGCGTTACACTAGTTTATTATAGTTGCGGCATGTGCCGTGCATGTACTCTCATTAAGTGACAAGTGGATGCAGGATGACGCAGGTCTTTGTGCGAAAGTGTTCAATATCCAAGACAACGCAAGACCACCAACCCCACGAAGAGCCGCAACAAAGCCACGCTGTCGAAAGCGAAAATCACCCTTGCCAATCACCTACATCGCAAGGCCCAAAGCATGATCATAACCACTTTCTCTTTCTGGGTTACACTCTACACCGGGTACTCACGGCAACTCTTGCCTCAATTGTACCAACATCGCACGTTCCAAAGAGAGTTGCAAAATCTCAAGTGTATCTCCCCATCTCAACAACTGCTTCTCCAACAACGAGGCTAAGACAAACTCATCGCTGTAATGTCCATTTCTTGAGCCTTCGAAGCTTGACATTTTTCAACTTGAAAGGCTAATAGCCTCAACATATTGCAATGGTTGTACTCATGCAAGTTCAAAAAAAAAAGGAAAGAAATAAATAAAAAAGAACAAGAAAAAAAAAACAAAAAGAAAACGAAAAAATAAAAAATAAAAGAACGAAAAGATAAGAAGCACCCACGATCACAGCACAACACCTAGGGGTCCCCAAATTAGGTACGTCCAATGACCTTAGTCGACTGGCTCTGCCCCTAGTCCCCTAGCCCTTTAACATCACCCACAATTGTTCAGGGCACATCAAGGGCAGGGCATACCCTAGGAGCTTGTCTCTCCTATGGTTAGACCTGTCACCCTGCCACATTCGCATAATTCCCTCTTACACTCTGCCTTAATACAATTGCAATCAATCGTGGTAAGCACCGCACGAATGGCCATGAAAAGTACACCGTCCTCATCAAGCAAGTCCAATAGCTCCCAGCTACCGAAAGTACGGTGTCCCTGTGTTCAATTATGCTACGTTGTGCAATCACAATGCAAAGGATGTCTCATACACCTTCGCATATACTCCTCAACATGGACAACTTTGCTTCATCCACACATTGTTACGAGAAACCAATCCGCAGTCTTCTAACTACGTAATATCTAAGTATACACGAGCACTCACATAATAATCTACACCGAAATATATACACATTTTGGGTCCTCAAGTGCAGGACAATACTCTTAGCTTGCTTAGAGTTCGACCTGTCTCCCAAACTAATTGAACTACGTCTTGTACACGATAAAGAAGACTAGCACTACCCCTAGGGAGAGACCACCTATGAGAGGTTTTCAATTGCAGGTATTGAAGACTCCAACGAAAGTATCGTTCGCTCTTCATCGACACTCAACTCTGAATTCTTATCCTTTTTCATTCTGCAAGCCCGCCAAGAACCATCAGTGCAATCCCCAACAAAGAACAGCCCTACCACCAACTCCAACAATCCTACCACCAATCACCTAGACCACCAACGTGCCCCCAACGACTTTCCTCCACACCACCACCAACACTCCTCCACGGCAACCACAGATGTCCTTGCCACCCACGTCTTCGGTGCATGCTAAAGCCTCCTATCTATAACTATGAGTGCCATGAGACTCGCACTCGTCTAGGAAGGGGGTAATGATAACCGTCAGACGAACAAGGTGGAAAATCTGGAAAATCTAAAGCAAAAGACAAAGACCAAGGCAAAAGTAAAACCGAAGACGAAGACGCGCCAAGAAAAATATGGAAACACAAGAAGTGCAGAAAAGTCCTAAATAAAGGAAAAATGCGCACAAGAAAAAACGCAAGTCAATACTTTTGTAAAAGAGCGCAAGCGCATCATGGTTTAATTTTAAAAGCGCTGGGCTCTCACCCGTGCAATTTGTAAAGGTAGATGGGCAATAGGAAGGAAGCTAGGAAGATAGAAGGACAATGGGAAAAATGGCCTAAGCCACGGCCAGCCATGTAAAAAAGGGGATAAGGGGATGACCAGGGGATGACTGCCCAAAAGGGATTTAGGGTTTTGTATATAAAGTTGAAAAGTGAATGAGAAGCTCATTCTTGTATATGGCCAAAAGTGGCTCTCTTATTCTTCTTCTTCTTCTTCTCCTTCTTGCTTGCTTGAGCTTGTGCTTGAGAGAGGGAGCGTGAGAGTGTGAGGGAGTGAGTGTGTAAAGGTTAGGGACCGGGGAGGAGAGGCTCTCCATCTTTTCCTCTCTTCTTCTCTTATCTTTTCTTCTCTTGTCTTGCTCGCGGCAATGGAGCTTGAAGCGTGGAGCTTAAGGGTGAAGCTTGCTTGAAGCTTGCACTTGGATCGTGGAGCTACCGGAGTACAAGAGAGGAGGTAACTCGATCAACATGGAGGTAAGCTCACTACACCCGTAGATATGGATGGCACATCAGCTATGTGAGAGGTAGTCATTAGTGCTCGGCTTGGAACGCTTGAAACAATAAGCGGTCCGTAGGTCTTGGCGGTTGAGCGAGAGCTCCAACAAAACGTGAAAGCCATAAAGCCTCCTTGCATGCCTCAATAGCAGCCACATACTCTACCTCTGTAGTAGACAATGCAACACACTTTTGTAGCCTGGAGATCCAAGAGACTGCTCCTCCTGTGAAAGTAAACACATACCCAGAAGTGGACTTCTTGCAGTCTGCATGACCAGCATAGTCTGTATCCGTAAAGCCAACAACAAATGCCTTCTGTTTCCAAAGCAGATGCACAACTCCTTTATGCCATTGAGGTATCTCATAATACCTTTCACTGCATCCTAATGCTTCTTACCAAGGGTTGCCATTTATTTGCTAACCACTCCCACTGCAAAGGCAATGTTAGAATGTGTAGCAACCATAGCATACATCAAACTGCCAACAGCTGAAGCATATGGTATCTTGGCCATTTCAGCCTTCTCATCATCGGATGTAGGCCTGTCCTCTGTACTGAGTTTCACATATGGAAGCAATGGAACCCCAATTGTTTTCCCCCTCTCCATATTGAAACGTTGCAAAACTTAGTAGATATACTCCTACTGAGATAGATAGAGTAAACCTTTAGATCTATCTCTAAGTATTCGCATGCCAAGAATGTGAGTTGCATCACCCAAATCCTTCATGTCAAAGCTACTGTAAAGACTTTGCTTCAATGAATCCAAGGCATGAGTATCCCTATTAGCAATCAACATGTCATCAACATACAAAACCAAGATAATCAGACTGTCATCTGCTGCCTTCTTGGTGTACAGGCAGTGATCCACTTAACTTCTATAAAACCCTTGGGACTGCATGAATATATCAAACTTATGATACCATTCTCTTGGTGCTTGTTTCAGCCCATACAAACTCCTTTTGAGTTTACAGACCATTTGTTCTTTCCCTTGTTCAACAAACCCTTCAGGCTGCTGCATATATACGTTTTCATGCAAATCACCATGTAAAAACACAGTCTTTACATCCATCTGTATGAGCTCCATATCATCAACTGCAACCAAGCCCAAAATGGTTCTCAATGTAGTCATCTTGACTACAGGAGAGAAAATCTCATCAAAATCAATTCCATGCTCCTGCTTGTACCCCTTTGCAACCAATCTTGCTTTGTACTTTGGTAAGGAACCAGAAGTAACCTTCATTTTGTAGACCCATTTGCATGGAACGGTTTTCTGCCCTTTAGGCAACTGCACCAAGTCCTAAGTGCCATTTTTGTCAAGAGATTCAATTTCTGACAGCATGGCTTTATACCATTTCTTGCTGTCTTATCTGTCCATTGCTTCCTTGAAGCAAAACGGTTCACCACAGTCTGTCAACATGACATACTTAGCCACATTAATTGCACCAGGAAATCTGTCAAGTTGTCTAGTAGCCTTAGACGATCTCCTAACCCAATGGTCATTGTTTGATGGTTGTTCCTACAAATTTCCATTTTCAACATGATGTCCTGGCATTTTAGCCTGCAAATCAATTGTTCCTACACACGTAGTGGCTCATTTTCATGGGCAATAGCTGACTGATCATTCCGGCATCATTTCCTGCAATTACAGGTTCGTTTACAGCAAGTATTTGCTATTGTACAGCGGGCACATTTTTCTGTTCAAAATGTATTTCTTCCCGAAATACAACCCTACGGACCTCCTCAGTCTTTTCGGGCTGTTTGTGCATGCGATCTTCCCGGAAGATAACGTCATTGCTGCGTACTACTTTCCTTTTCTCGGGATCCCATAATCTATACCCCATTTCACCCTCATCACCATATCCTAGGAAAATGCATTTATAGGACTTTGGCTCAAGTTTGTTGCGTTTTTCTTTACGAATGTGCACAAAAGCCTCGCAACCAAACACTTTCATATGAGCATATGAAGATGGCTTGCTCGACCACGCTTCTAGGGGAACTTCCCCCCCCCCCCCCCCCACTAAAGACCTGTTTGGTGACCGATTAATTAAGTGAACAGTTGTCATAACAGCCTCTATCCAAAAACCATGGGGTAATGCAACATGAGACAGCATCGTACGGACCTTATCCTGTATGGTCCGATTCATACGCTGTACAACTCCATTTTGGGACGGATTATGAGGAGCAATGAGCTTCCTCTTTATCCCTTTGCTGTTACAAAATGCCTAAAAGGTCTTGGACACATATTCCTCGCCATTGTCAAAGCGAAGACACTTAAGTGTTTTATCTGTCTGATTTTTAGCCGATACCAAGAATTTTTTAAATTTGTCAAGCACTTTATCCTTGCTATGAATAGGGTAAACCCATACTTTCCGTGTGGCATCATCGACAAAGGTGACAAAATATTTCTTTCCCCCTAAAGATAATCCTAACATTTGACATACATCCGAATGTACTAACTCTAGAGGAGAAGATTTCAAAGAAAGAGACTTTTTTTGAGACGTCTATGCATGTTTGCCATAAATATAATGATCACAATGCTCAAAATCAGCATAACGAAAACAAGGCAAGTAACCCAAACGAGAAAGCACTTTCATTCATGTTTGACTCATGTGTCCCAACCGGCAATGCCACAAAGAAACGCTTGGCTACTCGGTCACGGCAACAACATGGTCACACACACTAGATACATGAAGTGGATACAAAGTATCACTCTTGCATTCTCTGGCAATAACCCTAGATCCCTTACAAATCTTCCATTTTCCATCACCAAAGGTGGTATAAAAACCATCATCATCTAGCTGCTCTATGCTAATCAAGCTCTTCTTGAGCTGAGGTACATGCCGTACATGCTGAAGTGTAAAGACAGAGCCATGCTGAAACTGTAACTACACACTGCCAATACCTGAAAAATATCACATGCATAGTTGTCCCCAAGATGGAAAACACCATGTCGACCCCTTGTATAGGTGGAGAACCACTCACGATGAGGGGTGACATGAAAGGAAGCACCTAAATCGAGAATCCAAGTATGCATGTCATCATCTATATCTACAAGTAAAGCATGTGCACCAAAGTGTGAAGAGACAAAGAGTACATCACTCCCACTGTCATTGTCATAAGTGACTACATTCACCTCTTCAATTTTTACACTGCTCTTCTTAGGTTGACTGTCCTTCTTCTCTTCATTGCTATCATCTGTCTTCTTGCCTTTTCCTTTCTCTTTCTTCCATTTGTAGCAATCACGTTTAAAGTGACCCTTCTTGCCACACTGATGACATTCAACATCTTTGCCACGTGATTTACTGCGTCCCTTGGAATCATATTTGCCCTTTTGTTGTGATCTGCCCCTAGTATGCAAAGCACTGGAAGACTTACTGGATGCATTGTTTTACCGATTCATCTCTTCCATAAGTAGAGCACTCTCTATATCAACATACAAAAGGATTACATTAGAATTGCTCATAGCAGTCCTAAATGTATCCTAACTCTCTGGTAGAGTGCAAAGCAAGAAAGTAGCCTTAAATTCCTCATCAATAATGAGCTTCGAGGCAACCAACTGGCTGAAAATGGAGTTAAACTCACTCTCTTTCATACGCAAATCCATAAGCTTTTTCAGCCAATACACTTTGCTTGCAGCACTCTTCTGTGCATACAGTTCTTCCAGTCTAGTCCATATAGCATATGCAGAATCCAAACCTTCAATGTTGAACAACAAGCAGCAGAAATCGATAGCTCTATGGTTGAGTGTGCAAGCTCATTTAATTCATCCCAATCATCCTATTCCATGTCCGTGGGCTTTGCCCCTTTGGTTTTGATCGGCTTTGCCTGCTTCTTTTGCAACAGGATATTGTAGCACTGCTTTTCCCAAACTGCAAAGCTATGCGCACCTCCAAGCTTCTTTATGTGCATCAGATTACTGCTGTCATTGCTGCCAGCCATGATTTTCAGCCCAAATGTGACCAAAAACAGCAAATGCAGGCCCAAAACGATCACCCAAGTGACCAAGGTACAAACAAGTACCAATCAGCAATAAATGACCACGCAGAAGCACAGATTTCAGATCTGTAAATAAATTTTCAGAAGCACCAAACCATGTGCTACAGCATTATCCAATTGATTACAGCTGTTCCAAGGGCATATGCATCACATACATGAGAATCCCCAAATTCTAGCTGCAATTTCTGTTGTACATGTACCCACGGGCATAAAATTTGACACGAATGGTCAAAAGCCCCAAAATTTTGTGCTCAAAGCATCAAACACACATCTACATTTTCTCTGTCATGCATAGGACAGGACAATTTTGCCAAAATAGAGAAATTTCAGTAAAACCCCCAAATTTTACCAAGTGTTGATGTCCAAATTGCGTGGAATTTAACCTGCATGTACATAAAATGACCAAATGCTGCACAGATTTTGCCCAAACTGCAAAAGCCCCAAATTGCACGGGGTCCAATGTGCCTCGATGTCAAGAAATTGGGTAAATTTCAGCCAATTTGTGCACGTACATGAAAAACCCCAAATGTCGGGGACAAAATGTCACAAATTCCTGCAATTTCTGAGACAGATATCACTGTTGCATCTTGCTCACATCAAATCTGGAAAAATCCCCAAATTTTCCAAGTCGTGCGTGTACTAATTTCAATGAAATTGAAAAATTTTCACTAAAATGTGAAAAGCCCCAAAATTTCCGGACAAATGTGCACCGACTTTGCAATTTCTGAGTCAGATTGTCCAATTCTGCGTTGAGATCCCCAAATTCGAGAAAAGCCCCAAATTTCTAGGCCAAGATTGCACGAAAATTGGAAGCTGCCTCCACACGTGAACACTCGGTAGGGAAACTTCAAAAAAAAAAGACATTTTGAAGAAGAAAAAATGTTGAATGGTGGGTCAACGGACCCGCCGTGTAGGTCACCGCCTGGTACCCGTGTCGCGTCGCGTGACGCTGAAGACACCTACTCGCAACGATGCCTACCCGCATGCTCGCGCTTATCGCCCAGTCATCCAGTCGTTGCACGTCAGTTGGTGTCCGTCACGCCCACTAGTCCACATCAACTGCTGCCTATCATCTGTCGACGTGTCGCACGCCTTGCGACACCTACAACTCCTCATGTCGAGCCTACCTGCGACACTTCCTGCTCGCCTGCAACTACCCACGATGCCTGCAGCTCACGACTTGCTCGTCTATCCTACTCGAACTCCGAGAGGCACGAACGCCTCAGCTGCAACTCTAATACCAGTTTGTAGTGAGGGGTTAGGCACAGAGATCTAGACAGATGGTCACTACGCGCAGTGAGAGACAAAGAGAGTGAGATAGAGCAGAGTCGAGAGTGAGCACGTTTGTAGGTACAATGACGATAGTGTGTCTTTAGGTTTTTTAGATAGATATATATATGTGTAAGTACAAGTGCTAAGAGTGTGTTCACACCCGAGCACATTTAAAGGCACGAGGCCTTTATTCCCAACACATTCAATGCGTTTGGCGATCCATCTCTTTTATCTCAGCCAGGCCAACCCTTATGAGCCAAAACCCTCTCCTGTTTCTTCTTTTGGTGTGCAGGATCCGAATGGTTTCCAGTATGATAACTTTAATAGAGGAGGCTCTCGAAGCAGATTCCCTTCATCATGTATATCTTTACCATCTGTTTCATTGGAGCAAGTAAACCATACTTCTCAACTCCCTCTCATCCCGCCACTATCTTCTCGCATTCTAATCTACTCACATCCTCATTCCAAAATCTTGAATTACATTCCACTTTCACTCAAAGCACACTAGGGGTTGAAACATCCATCTCTGCTCCTAACACTTTCCCTTTCTCCATCCCACCATCTACCTACCCTCCAATCACTCCACCTCTCAGTGCACCGTTAGGAAAAATGCCACCCTTTAACACTGTACCTTCCACCTACCCCCACTTCACGACATCCTTCCACTCTGGGACAAATGTGATAGGCATCCCCCTCACTACCCTTAGATACTCACAAACCCCCCACACAATCTTTCAGACACAAGGAGCTCCATCCTCTGCTTATGGACTATCATCACACGTTCCTTGAGTCACTCCTACGCAAGGATTTCTATCCACTGCTCCCCGATTCCTTATCCCTCCACCATGGGTTTCACAAGTGACAAGAGGTTACCATGCCCATACCCAATCCACCCTTGCCCTCATTTGAATCCGCTATGCACACTTCTCATATGCATGGTGGGCACTCTAGGATTACTTCCCAAATGTACTCCACTCCATCTCCCTATCCCCCCTACCCTTATTACACACCTTCTCCATCTATTAGTACTACCACTCCTGTTGCAGTAACCAAGAATGCCTTCACGGATAAGACTCATTTCAATGGGTCAAACTTTATGCAAAAAGTGTTCGAATCTCAGGGAATTTGGGACCTCGTCGTTGGTATTAAGCCTATACCGGACCCTCTATTACCTCACCCTGATCACATCCATCAATGAAAAGCCCTCAATGCCACAACTAATGTTGAGTTAATGCAAGGGTTGCTTCCTGAGTTCCACTCTCAATTACAACATTTTTCCCTCACATCTAAGCGTTGGAGTCCTCTCATTGACCATTATGCGGCTCAAGATCGCACTCAACATATCAACCTCAATTTTGAGCTTCGAGAGTTTTCCATTAAAAAAGGGGATGATTTGAAAGTCAAGTTGGTCGAATATCGACACGTACTCATCGAATTTGCTACTACTGGCTCCCTAAAGTTGAACGAAGATCATGTCACATTCTTCTTAAACAAGTTGCCTGACAAATACTTTCATTTTATCCAACACATTCATTATCTCACTCCCTAGATTGCCGACCTTCTACGAGTTCAAGTGTCAATTCTTGCATTACACAAGGCTGCATGAAGGAGTCCACAAGAATCTCTTCACACACATCCATTCAGAGGGATGAAGATTGGTTGTCTCTTCTTCGGGAGGGAAAACCAATAGTGTAAAGAACTCGCAAGATACGAAGGCAAGCCAAAACAAGGGTGACACCACTTCCTCCGACGGAAACAAAGAAACATGACCCCTTTGGCAACAAATTCCAAAGAAAAATAGGTTTTGCATACACTGCCAAAGATTGGGCCATGTGGACAAGGAGTGACATACCAAGGCCCAAGGTCTCCTCCTGGAAAACCACGCATACTACTACGATTGCCTCCACTCTGCCTAGCCAGTCCGTTGGGGCTACATCTCCCGTTGCTGCACCATCTGCGCCAATGGCTATACTAGATATGTGGCTCTCGAACAACCTCAACAGCCTATCTCCTTTACTACTACTAAAGGATTGGAAAATTGCTTTGCTAGTGACTCACCTATTGCACTTTATGCATCCATTGCACCTTCTAGGACCACTTTCCCACCTTATCGTACGCGATGGTGGCCACACACTTGGCCTTTCTCTTTTTAGACTTCTGTTGTATACTTGCATACTCATTGTATTGCACTTAGCTCTGCTTTCTTTTATTTTATTTTCAGTTTTGTTTTTCGGAGCATCTCACTATTCACATCTGTGCTTGCAGATTTTGATCTCTTTTGTAGGGTTTTGTATTTCAGTGTAGAGCAAACATGCAAGCTGGCACCAGTCCTTTTTGAGCTAGAGACAAGAGATGCGCGCAGTTCCTTTCATGATTCCATCTACTTGGAGCCTTGCTCTTCTAACAGCATGAAAACTTCCCCTCCCACAATGGATCATGCAGCATCTCTCTTAATGCTATCGTCGCGATGACGTCTATCCTTGCTCTTCCAGTAGGGATGCTTCATCATTTTCATCCACATGGTTCTCGATACCACACAAAGACCAACATCCTCATGCTCCTCTTTCTTCTTCAACATCAACATCCAGATTGAGAAGGGTTTCCTATCCTTCTTGATATTCTACAGGTTTTGACGCTTATCTTCAACATCAGCCCTTCCCCCCTTGTTGTACCTTCCCCTATGCATTGTATGATTTCATCGTCTTTGTACTAGGGCACTTGGGCAAGTGAACAATTTTCCCACGAGAGACATTGTCCAAGTAGCACCTACTGCATGAGCATTCTTTAGCATGTAGCATACTATGCATTCCATTGTGCAAAGCACCACTAGACGGATCCTAAGCTCTTTCCACTAGCGGATTACACCACCATTCTTCTTCACATGATACTTCATCACCTTTCCCTTGTCATTGACATCCTCAAGTGGTTAGGTAAGCTTGTACTGTTTTGTGATGTGTTGGGTGTACCATGATCCATCCCTACTCCTGTCTTCTAGGTCACTGTTACATAGTCGGCTACCACCCCCTAAAATTCATTTTCCACCCAAAAAAAAAACATTCAATGTGGTTCTATCCGCCTTTGTAAGGCTTGGTAGGCTACTAGGCAGTCACACCCTTTGTCTGATGCCTTGTCCTCTCTGAGGTGACTACTTGGACCCCCTTGGTAAGATAACCATCACCTCTGTAGTCTTGGTAGGCCACTAAGCAGCTGACAAGCACCCTTTGTCCGATGCCCTGGCTGCTTTGGGATGGGACGCCTTGGGATAAACATTGCCATCCTTTCCTTTTAGGTAAAGTTTTGGGCTTGAGAGGGCATGTTAAGCTAAAACGCACTGTCGGAGGGGTTTTTGTCAAAAGATTGTATCCACCGGGGATCAGAGATAGAAGGAAGTAGAGATAGGAGATGGAAGAGAAGAAAAAAATAGACAAAAGGTAAACACGACAAAGACAAAGCACAATGAATCAATTCAATATGTATTGATAGAACCTGGAATCCCTTGTCTGGCACTACTCAAAAGCACTCTCCAAGCATTAGATCTCCCTTGTAGACCAAAAACGTGGATCAAAATAACAGCCTCCTCTCTGTTACTCGAAACCCAAATCTGATGGCTCCATTGACTTCGAAATGGGGGTAAAACCCCAAGACACCTAATCCGAGATCTCCCAGTTCACTCCTCCTTTAAGTGTTGTTTTCAGCCTGTCAACTGCGATCGCGATGCACACGATTTCGCAAATCTTTCTTTTTTATGAAAAATCCCATAACTGGCTGAAAAAGCAACTTGCTTTTTGCATGCCCTTTTGTATATGGTTCAGGCACTTAGTACCCGTGGTTTTGTTTCAATAAATTCTTGAAAAGGGGGAAGGGGCTGGTTCCCCTCTCAACGTGGTGTCGACTCCTCTCTCTCTCTCTCTCTCTCTCTCTCTCTCTCTCTCTCTCTCTCAATTTCATGGTGATAATTGATCAAGTTGGTTAAGTTCAAAGTATTGTCCTTCTCGTGTTCTTCCTCGCACTTACAACAAGGCTGAAAATGATAAAAAGGCAAAGAGCATTTGTATCCAAAGTTGAATATGCGCTATTATGGGCCCTTCCAAATGATGGAAAGATGTGGTATATAGGCTGAAATTGCCTCCACATTGATGGATACATAACGCTTTTTATGTGAGCCTTATTATGGCCTTTTCTGTTTACTACTCGCTTTAGTCATATAAGCTGGAGTGTATCCTTGATACCTTCGATCTTTTGGGAGTTTGTTATCCACCTTATTCCCCATCCAATGAAGGATCCCACCATTGGATCATCAATGGATCGTGTGGCCTTATGGGATCAGCTCAACTCTAGAGCCCGATCTTGTCAGAGTGCAGCGGTGCGGAAGCGTAGGACTGAGAGAGAGAGAACGCAGAGAGAGAAGGGAGAGAAAGAGACAGTGTACACTGAAGATCTGCTGTATAAAGAATGCTGAATACAAAGATATACACGGGCGCAGTGCGCTGGACTGCGTGTCTCCACCTCGACGATGCGACCTGCTGTCCACCTCGAAGTCTGCTGCAGTCTGCACTGTCTGCTGTCTGAAATCTGCGAACAGAGACAGAGATCTGCACGGCACCGGTCTGTAATCTGCGACAGAGAATGATCGGGAAGACTGCTGGAGACCTCAGGTATAAATAGCCGAAATCTGCCCAAAGAATAGGACAGGTCGGCTGCATTAAATGCAGCCGACTGGGCTGCAGGCAGTCGGACTGCCACGTGGCAGTCCGACTGCACAGTCCGACTGTGCAGCCCTGGTGCAGCCCTAGCTATGATCTCTCTAACACCCCCTCTCAGAGCCTGGGCAGGGCAGAAGCCTGAGGGATCTGGAATGTTGCCGAAGTAGAGCCTGAGGAAGAGCCTTCGTAAACAAATCCGCAAGATTGTCCTCCGTCTTGCAATACTCCACAGTGATGGTCTCATCCAGAAGCTTTTCTCGGATGAAGTGGTACTGGATCTCAATGTGCTTCGTCCGGGCATGAAAAACAGGGTTCCTTGCCAAGGCAATGCAACTCTCATTGTCACATCGCAACAATGTAGGACGAGTCTGGGGGCACCCAAGCTCCTCCAACAATCTCCGAAGCCACACAACCTCGCATGTGGTGGAAGATGCGGCCCGATATTCCGCCTCAGTAGACGAAAGGGCTACCGTGGGCTGCTTCTTGCTACTCCAAGAAATAACACCTGCACCCAAAGTAAAACAGTAACCTGTTGTAGACCGCCTGTGGTCCACGTCACCGGCCCAATCCGAGTCGCTCCAACCTGCAAGTAAAAGATCTGACCCATCTGTCCCTGCGGGGTAATGAATCCCCAAATCAGACGTCCCCCTCAGATACCGAAATATCCTCTGAGCAGCCTGCCAATGCACCGTCTTAGGTTCACTCATGAACCCTGCCAAGAGCCCAACAGCAAAACATAGATCAACCCTGGTGTTGAGAAGCCAAATCAAAGACCCTATCAACTGTCGATAGCGGGAAGCATCCGCCAAAGGAGAAGCTGAGTGGGAAGTGGCCTTCCAGTTCGGATCCATAGGAGTAGAGAGGGCCCGACAATCTTCCATCTCAAAAGACACCAAGAGCTCCTGTACATATCTCTGTTGGGAGAGAAAGATCCCCCTCTGAGACTGAAAAATCTCATGTCCTAAAAAGAAATGGAGTAGCCCCAAATCCGTCATCTCAAACGTCCGATGTAAAGCTGACTTTGTCTCCTGGACCTGCTGTGCATCATCACCTGTGACAATCAAATCATCAACATATAATACAAACAGCACACAACCATCCTCGGAAGTGTGAACATACAGCTGCGGATCGGCCTTGGACCGCCGATATCCCAACTGAGATTGGAGGAACGAATCAATCTTCTCGTTCCAAGCTCGCGGGGCCTGCTTGAGACCATACAGGGCCTTCTTCAACCTGTAGACTTTCCCATCTGAAGAACCAAAGCCAGGAGGCTGCTCAACGTAGATCTCCTCCTTCAAATCACCATTCAGGAAGGCCGACTTCACATCCAGCTGATAAACAGGCCATCTCCTATGGCCAGCCATAGCAAGAACAGCTCTAATGGTTGCCATACGAGCTGTAGGGGCAAAGGTATCATGACAGTCAATCCCTGGGCGCTGGGCAAAACCCTTAGCAACAAGGCGAGCCTTGTGCTTATCCAAAGTACCATCACTGAGATATTTGGTCTTGAAGACCCACTTGACTCCAATCACCTTCTTCTTCAGGGGGCGTGGCACAAGTGACCAAGTGCCATTCCTCTCAATAGCCTCCAACTCAGCTTCCATAGCTTTCTTCCATGGGGCGGACTGTAAAGCCTCCTTCACGGAGGTGGGCTCTCGATCCTGCATAACTCGGGACATCAAACAATAATTGGAGCACACAAGCTCCGAAGAATGCGCCTGGTGCCTCCGTGACCGCCGCGGACCATCCTGCGGTCCCCACTCCTCAGGAACCCCCTCGATCCCTGAATCACGGAGTGTGTCACGGGCCCAGCGAGGAGGAGGCCGAACCTCCCCTCGTCGTTCTCCATCAGTAGAAGACTCTGGAATGTCCACCAGTGGTAACTCCTCAGAAGGATCCGGTGGAACAGTAGACTCTGTGTCAGAAACAGAATCATAATCAAACGGCACAGGCTCCAGTGGAACTGTAGAAGGAGCCAAACTCTCCCCTGGATCTCCAAGAACGGGATGCTCCTCACCCGTTGAAGAAGCCGGAACCTCCACAAACCGCACATCACGGCTAGTATATACATCCCGCTTGACGGGATCATAGAGTCGGTAGCCTTGAGACTGGGAGCTGTAGCCAACAAATACCTGTTTGCGGGAAGCCGCTTCGAATTTGTCACGGTGAGCTTTGGAAATGTGAACATAGGCATCACACCCAAAGACCCGAAAGTAAGAAACATCTGGCTTCGACCCAAAATACGCTTCAAATGGAGTCATCCCTTCCACGGCCGAAGTAGGAGATCGATTAAGGATGTGGACTGCAGTAGCCACAACCTCGGCCCACAGAACCTGGGGGGTCTGTCGGTGCTCCATCATGGTGCGCGCCATCTCGATCACACTGCGGTTCTTCCGTTCGAGAATACCATTTTCTTGTGGAGTATTCGTATTGGCAAACTCCTGGTGAATTCCTCTATCTGCACAAAACCGAGCAAATTCATTAGAGACAAATTCACCTCCCTTGTCGAATCGCAAGGTCTTCAACTTCCGGCCTGATCGGTTCTCCTCAAAGAGAAGCCAATCCTTGAAGTGCGAGAAAGCTTCTGATTTTAGTGCCAAAAAGTAGGCCCGTGTCATCCTGCTATAGTCATCCACGATCAGCATGAAGTACGAGCTCCCACGCAGGGACTCATTCCTCATAGGGCCACATAGATCCGTAGATACTAACTCCATCGGTGAAGTAGACCGCCGCGAAGCGGTGTGGGGAATGGCATCCCTATGCTGCTTCCCCCTTATGCAGGAGACACATGGCTGCTGGCTCACCACTATATCCGGCAACCCTCGAACAAGCTGTCCCCGTGACGCCTTCCGAAGATAGTCATAGTTCAGGTGACCAAACCTAGCATGCCATAATTCAGACTGTGACTGTGAGGTAAGAAGAAGAGTAGAGAGGGCAGTGGAAGACTTCAGTTTGTAAATGCCGTTCTCCTCATATCCAGATGATAGAACCTTCCTCGATTCACGATCAAGGACTCGCACTGTAGAACTGTCAAACTCCACCAGAAGACCAAGGGAACAAATCTTATGGACTGAAAGGAGATGGTACCCCAAGCCTGGTACATGCAAAACCTCTGAAGTATGGGTGCCACCTCGTCCATCCGGAATAAGCTGCATCTTACCCCGACCTGCAATAGAAACTGAAGAGCTGTCTCCAATGAGAACCTGCCCACGCGAAGGTCGCAAATGGGCAACACCATCTGATGAAGGAGTCATGTGCCGTGAGGCACCACTATCAATAATCCACTCTCGAGATTGGGAAGCCGCCATCGCAGCATCAGAAGCATTCGGTGAAGCGTCCTCAATGACAACTAAGTGTAGAAATGCAGCTGATGAGGGTGCAGCCACCGCTCCAGAATCCTTGGTTTCCTTCTTCTTGGTGTCCTTCGAGTCTTTGTCAGGGCAATCCTTCTTCCAATGGCCAGTCTTTCCACAAATATGGCATGTGGAGTCTTTGTCCTTGTCCTTCTTGGACTTGTTATCCCCCTTCTTCTTCTTTTGGTCCTTCCCCTTCTTCTGAGAGGCTTGACCTGTCAACGCCTCCGTCTTGGAAGCATTCTGTCCCTTTAACTGTTCCTCTTGGTCCAAGACCATAGGAACCAACTCCTCCCACCGAAGAGTAGACTCTCGCCCCGAAGCAATAAGGGCAGAGTAAAATGTACCGAATCGTGGCAGCAACTGGGACAAGAGTGTAATCGCCATGTCTTCGGAGGAGATCGGCTTCCCCGCATTCTGAACCTGCATCTGTAGCTGCCTTAGCTTGTTAATGTGTTCCCTTAGCGAAGAAGACTTATTGACGGACAAGGTCCGCATCTGAACCTCCAAAGAAACCCTCTTCATCAGGGTCATCCGATTGTACATTTGATCAAGCTCCAGCCATATCTCACGAGCCACCGTCAAGTGCTCGATGTGAGCGATCACGGCTGTAGTGCATGATAGAAAGAGAAAGGATCGAATCCTGGCATTCAGTTTGTCCCAATGAGACTGGGCCCTGGCCAACTCTGCACGAGCATCGGAAGAGAGTTTGGACTCATCTCTTACCAAAGGCCGGTCAATATCTTCCTGTACCAACTCCGCCAAATCATAGGACTCCAGAATGGCCAACATCATAACGCGCCAAATGCGGTAGTTGTCGCCGTCGAGTTTTTGATCTGTAGGAAGAGCCGGTAGGACAGGCACCTTCCGGTCCATAATCGCCTGGAACTCCAGGTCCATCTCTGTAGACATCTTCACCTGCAATGCCTTCTCAAACGCAAAAGCAGCCCCCTCTGACTGAGTAGACGCAGCCTGCTAAGGCTCTTCAACGTCCCGAAGCTTCTTCACCCGCCGGAGGCGATGAAAAAGCAAAACCTGCACTTTTAGGTTGAAAACTCAAACTTTCTCCGCGTCAAACAGCAGTAAACAGCAGCAAATCCACCACCTGTACTCCTTTCCTGTGCGCCCACACTCGTTTCAGCCTTGTTCCAAGGCGCAGCCCTCCTGTCTGCCCTTAAACGCAAAAAACGCAAATTTGTGTCGCGATGGAAACTCCTCTTCAGGTTGATTCTGCGCTCAGTCAGCCCTCAAACACTGCTCTGATACCATGTCAGAGTGCAGCGGTGCGGAAGCGTAGGACTGAGAGAGAGAGAACGCAGAGAGAGAAGGGAGAGAAAGAGACAGTGTACACTGAAGATTTGCTGTATAAAGAATGCTGAATACAAAGATATACACGGGCGCAGTGCGCTGGACTGCGTGTCTCCACCTCGACGATGCGACCTGCTGTCCACCTCGAAGTCTGCTGCAGTCTGCACTGTCTGCTGTCTGAAATCTGCGAACAGAGACAGAGATCTGCACGGCACCGGTCTGTAATCTGCGACAGAGAATGATCGGGAAGACTGCTGGAGACCTCAGGTATAAATAGCCGAAATCTGCCCAAAGAATAGGACAGGTCGGCTGCATTAAATGCAGCCGACTGGGCTGCAGGCAGTCGGACTGCCACGTGGCAGTCCGACTGCACAGTCCGACTGTGCAGCCCTGGTGCAGCCCTGGCTATGATCTCTCTAACAGATCTTTCCTCTCTATGAGCTTACAGGATTTTGTCCTAATACATGTGCGAAGGTTGCGCAAGGCAGCAGAAGCGTGGACAAAGCTTGCTTCTTTGTACCATCAGAAAACATTTGCCCAACGGATTACTCTCGAGAAGAATTTATGGATGCTCGTTGTTGATGAGTCTTCTTCCATGATGGATCATATCAACAAGTTGGAGGTCATGAGGGATGAGCTTGTGTCCCTTAGCAAGATGATCTTTTCAAAGGATATCGCCATGATTCTTTTGACTCAACTGCCATCTCCCCAGTTTAATGTCTTCTACACCAACCTTCTTACGTCAAGGAGCCGTGAGAAGCTTCTATGGGAGAAGCTTGCCCCACTTGTTTAGGAGTATGACAAGCGTGCCAAAGAGGTAGCCTGTGACATTAATGTGACATCAAAGTGATATTTAATGTGACATTAAGGTCACAAACATTGAATGTGACATTAAAGTGGCATTTAATGTGACATTAAGGTAAATCAAGGGGAACACGCACGAGGATGACCGTCCGGGCTCTTGGGCACCCGAACGGGGTTAAGGGGAGCCTAGAAATAAAGAGAGTCCAAGAATAGTAGGACTCACCAATGTTTGACGGGGCTGGCAATCAGATCACGATGGCCTGGCCAGCAATATACTAGGCAAGGCTGGGAGAAAAAAAGACTCACCCGTGCTCACCCATCCCGATTGTTTCTTCTGGCTTCATAGTCTTCTTCTGAGTCATCTGTCATTGGTATCAGAGCCTATGGATCAATGGACATGATCCGTCATCCGCCAGGTCGCCTGTTACTCGCCAAGACGTCCGTCATCCGTCAGGTCACGCGTCGCCCGCCAGGATGCCAGTCGCGTGAGGGTCGCCCGCCATTCATTAATCGTCAAAGACCCTTTCAAAGTAGTTACGTGTGGTGTGCCACGTCATGTAAGTGTGACACTTTGCGAAACGACTGACGTGAGGCGAAAAACGACCAGGCGTGAGTTAAAAAATGACCCGGCGCAGGCGTGAGGCAAAATGACCCGGCGTGAGGCGAAAAGGGATTCATTTCTGGTCAACGAAAGGCGAAATGTGCAAAAGGCGTCAGCTATGAGGCGAAACATAAAGACGACTGCTGTAGTCGTGATAATAAGTACCAGCATTTGAATCGCCACCGACGGACTGAAATCAGCCAGATTTGTCACACATATAAAAGACGTATTTGTGGTCCAAGTGATCATCCCGTTTTCTGCTGAAGAACTGCATTTTCAGCGTGACTGGTCTAGTCCGGGAAGATAAGGATTGTTCTTCACTCTTCGGGCTTACTAATAAATCCAGCAACAGCTGCCCTGCCATTAAAACCAGGGAAGTACTTTACTTTGTATGCAAATTTCTTATCTTTGCTTTCCAATTCCAGTGTATTAATGGCAGAAAAAGGGAAAGAGAGAGTAATGGAAGGTTCTAGTTCTAGGGATCACCCTATGGTAGATCCCCATGAACCAGAAATGGAAGAAGAACAGTGGGAATAATTTTTTGCTACACGAGAGCAATTTGATGATCTTACTGCTCGTGTGCAAGCTCAGGGGGTTCAAATGGAATTTTTAACCCAAACACTCACTGAAATAAAATCTCAAATAACTTTATTGTTAGAAAGAGATAAAAATAAGATAGAAACCTCGGATGTCCCATCTTCATTGAAAGATTTAGATGTGACTATGCGAGATCCTAAGGAACCCCACCATAAATTGAGGGATAATCCAGTTCTAAAGGATATGAAACCACCTCAGTTTCACAGGGAGGAAAAAGATAGGAATAAAGATACAATCTTTAATTTCCTCCAAAAATGGGAAGATTTACATAAACTTAAAAATATCCCACCACATCTCCAAGCACTGGAGGCTAGTTTAACTTTGGGGCCCAAAGCATATAAGTGGTGGCGAACTTTAAAGGAGGCAAATAAAATACCTGAAACTTGGGCTCAATTTGAATCCGTCTTTTTGAAAGAATTCCTTCCTAAAAATGAAATGGAAAGAAATTGGGAAGATTGGGATTATGTCAAACAAATGGGAAGACCCCTGCTGACATATTTGGAGGAATATCGTGAGATAATCCTCAAATTGGAAGGAATAGATGAATTTCAAAAAACAAGAGAATTCATTAGAAGACTAGACAAAGCCTGTAAAAAGGAAGTAAAAAGGAGTTTACCTAAGACGCTGGAAGAGGCAATTAAATTTGCATTATTTCATGAAGATAGTATACGTCCAGGTACACTCACTAGTCTCACTGATACGGAGCCCAAGTCTAAGGAATTGGAAACCTCAAAATTTGTCGGCAAATTTAAAAGGAAAATCCCATTCTTTAAGGGTAAAAAACAACCTTTTGAAAAGAAACCATATGTGAGGCCAAAGTTAAGTCCTGATGACTTTGATAAAACCAAAAAAGAAAAGTTATGTTTCAATTGCCTATCCCCTAACCATGCTGCTTGGAATTGCCCTCAAAAGAAAAAGGGGGAAGACAAAAGAAAGGATAAGGACAAGGGCAAGGGAAAAGAAAAACAAATCCATGTAGTGCAGACCTTAGAATTAAAGGGGCATGAAAAGTACAAATCTTCGGAGGTCTTGCACATGGATGTACAACACAAGTGTTGTCTGTCAACTTCTATGTGGCAGCATACTTTTGGGCCACATGATTTACTTAGAGTACATGGATTGATAGCTGGAAAGAGGGTTAGAGTCATGATTGATGACTCTGCCACACATAATTTTATAAATTATGCACTTGTAAGAAAATTGAAACTTCCCCAACAAAAGAGTGGGCATCAATATGTTGTTCGTATGATGCAAGGCCAAGACAATAAAATATCGGATACAATGGTATCCAATTTGAAAATTGAGATTCAAGGATATAAAGATAAACTTGATTTCCAAATTATGAACATGGAAAGAGCTGATATTGCTCTAGGGAGGGAGTGGCTATGGGGATTGGAACCATCCTTAAAACGTAGTTACCATCATAATACACTGGAATTTGAAAGGGATGGTAAGACTTTTGTCATTCAAGGTGAACATGAAGTATCTGATAATCCTTTGCTGTGTTCTACTGAAGTTCAGAAGCTTATAAAGAAGGAAGTTTGTGAGGTATATATGTTATGGTCTCTTCCTGTACAGAACACTTTTACTTTCTGTAATATAAAGCAACAATTTTCTTATGTTTGAGAGTTGAATGTTAATAATGAATTAAGTAGTTTGTTAGATGATTTTAAAGATGTGTTTCCTTCTGATTTACCAAGTGGCCTTCCACCAGATAGAGGTGATATAAATCACCCAATTGACATAAATAAGGATACACACCCTATTTCTAAACCACCGTATAGGTTAAGTGAAACACAGCATCAAGAAGTTGAAAGACAAATTAAGGATTACCTTGATAAAGGGTTTATACAACCCAGTAATTCACCTTGGGCTTCACCAATTTTATTGGTAAAGAAAAAAGATGGTTCTATGCGACTTTGTGTTGACTATAGAGCACTTAATAAAATAACGGTGAAGAATAAATTTCCTATGCCCAGAATGGAAGATCTTTTTGATCAATTACAAGGGGCAAAATTCTTCACAAAGATAGATTTAAGATCAGGTTATCACCAAGTAAGAATTAAGGCACAAGATGTTCCCAAGACAGCATTTCGTACTAGATATGGGCATTATGATTTTTTGGTGATGCCTTTTGGCCTCACTAATGCACCAGCTACCTTTATGAAGCTAATGAATAGTGTTTTACGGCCCTATCTAGGATATTTTGTAGTAGTCTTCTTGGATGATATCTTGATCTTTAGTAAATCAAGAGAAAAACATTTGGAACACTTATAATTAGTATTCCAACTGTTAAGAACACATTCCCTTTATGCGAAGAAAACTAAATGTGAATTCTTTGCACAAGAGGTCAAATATTTGGGGCATATTATCTCGAAAGAGGGAATCAACATTGATCCAGAAAAAGTAAGGGCAATTATTGAATGGCCACCTCCAAGGAACCTGGAAGAGCTGCAGATCTTCCTAGGTTTATCTGGATTTTATCGTAGATTCATTCGAGATTATGCCAAAATAGCTGTTCCAATGACAGACCAACTTAAAGAGAAAGGAAAAAGTTTTAATTGGGGAACAGACCAAAATGAAAGTTTTCAAAAACTTAAGGTAGCTATTGCTACAGCTCCAGTATTATTAATAGTGGATCCCAATAAACCATTTGTGGTTGAAGCTGATGCCAGTGATAAGGCAATAGGCGCGGTCTTATTACAAGAAGGTCGACCAGTTACTTTTGAAAGCAAAAAATTAGACCGTGCAAAACAGAATTATTCTGTTTATGAAAGGGAGCTATATGCAATAGTACATGCAATGAAGAAATGGAGGCACTATCTGTACGGTGCCAAACTTTTGATTTTATCGGATCATAAAAGCATTAAGTGGCTTAATGATCAACTGGATTTACACGAGCGTAAAGCCAAATGGGCCGAACTACTTCAAGAATTCGACTATGAGATAAGATATAGAAAAGGAAAGTATAATATAGTAGTTGATGCACTCAGCAGAATGCCCATCATTAATGAATTGAGTTTTACTCAGTTCACTTCCAACTTGCTTGAATCTTTAAAAGGGAAATGCCAGGTTGATCCGGCATATTCCAACATATGGGAAGCAATAAAAAATGGGGATCCAAATGGAAGTGCTTCTACTAAGGAAGGAATATCTAAGGATGTTCAACAAGGGAATGGAGCTTTAGAGGTTGCTCAAACCGGATTCAAGTGGAAGAATTTTACCATTGATAATGGTTATTTACTCTACAAAGGTAGAGTATGTGTCCCGAAAGATACAGAAATAAGGCGCCAGATACTCTTTGAGTGTTATGATACCCCTAGTGCAGGACATCCAGGAGTTAATAAGACTTATAGTCTTATTAAAAGGTAGTTCTATTGGCCTGGAATGAATAAGAACGTCCTTGACTATGTGGTCAAATGTAATAAATGCCAGGTTAATAAAGCTGAAAGATTAAAAATGGGAGGACTTCTCCATCCACTAGAAATTCCTTCGGGAAAATGGGAGAGTATCTCCATGGACTTTATTGTTGCTTTACCTAGAACAAAGAGGGGGCACGACTCTGTGTGGGTGATTGTGGATAGGTTAACCAAAATGGCTAGGTTCATTCCAACTTCAACTGATGTTAAAACACCAGAATTGGCTAGATTGTTCGTAGAGAACATATACCGATTGTATGGCCTTCCGGCAAATATAGTTTCTGATCGGGACAGAAAATTTGATAGCCAATTTTGGCGTGCGGTATTTAGGAAATTAGATACTAAACTTAGCATGAGTACGGCGGATCATCCGCAAACAGATGGGCAAACTGAAAGGGTTAACCAAATTCTTGAAGATATGCTTAGGGTATATGTAAGTAAAAGGCAAACTAATTGGGAAGAGTATTTACCGATAGCAGAGTTTGCATATAACAGTGTCAAGCACTCTTCCACTGGATATAGTCCATTTATGTTAATGTATGGGTTTCAGCCCAGAGCTCCTTTTGCAATAGGACTGCATAAGGAAAAGGTTCAGGCAGCTAAAGACTTTTTGGAGGATATGAATAGTATGTTAAAATTTGCTCAAGAAAATATTAAAAAGGCTCAAAATCGAGCTAGAGCATATGCAGATCCTCACCGAAGAGACATCTCCTTTGAAGAAGGAGAATTTGTCTATCTTAAGGTGCCTAAACAAACTAAAACTATGAAAAAGGGACAATGTCCAAAGCTTTCACCAAGGTATTGTGGTCCTTTCATAATACTTAAAAAGGTGGGAGAATTGGCTTACAAGCTCCAACTACCTGCTGGTAGTAAAATACATCCAGTTTTTCATGTAAGTAAATTAAGGAAGAAGCTGGGTGATTTCGATAATTTAATCTTAAATGATGACATTGAGGAGCTATTAAATGACCAATCTAATCCACATGAACCAGAAAGAATATTAAATGTTCGTAATAGACGAACAAGGAATACTATTTATCAAGAATGTTTGGTTAAGTGGAAAGATTGTTCAGAAGAAAGCTCAACATGGGAGCGAGTAAGTACTTTAAAGAAAAAGTTTCCCGATTTACAGTTAGACCTTCCAAGTATCGTTTTCAAGGATGAAACCAATTCTTAAGGGGAAGGAAATGTGACATTAAAGTGATATTTAATGTGACATTAAGGTCACAAACATTGAATGTGACATTAAAGTGACATTTAATGTGACATTAAGGTAAATCAAGGGGAACACGCACGAGGATGACCGTCCGGGCTCTTGGGCGCCCGAACAGGGTTAAGGGGAGCCTAGAAATAAAGAGAGTCCAAGAATAGTAGGACTCACCAAGGTTTGACGGCTGGCAATTAGATCACGATGGCCTGGCCAGCAATATACTAGGCAAGGCTGGGAGAAAAAAAGACTCACTCGTGCTCACCCATCCCGACAGTTTCTTCTGGCTTCATAGTCTTCTTCTGAGTCATCTGTCATAGCCAGTGGATCCACCTCCACCAAAGCTTTTGTTGCAGGTTCGAGTGGGGGGACGAAGAAGAAAGGGAAGTCAATGGCTAAAAGACAAGAGAGTTCTTTAGGCTCTAACTCCAACTTGGATAAGCCTAAATGCCCATATTATGAAAAGGGGACACATCCAAAGAAGAAATATTGGAAAAAGTACCCTCACCTTCGTCCAAGAGCGAAGGATGAAGCCAAAACATTCATGCCTTCTACCTCTACTCCAACAATTACACGTGAGTCAATGTTCCTTCATATTGTTGAGGAGCCTTCTTCAATGATTGCCTCATCTTCTGAGAGACCTTAGCTGGTTGATGGTGGAGCTTCAGGACATATAACTCCAGAAGGTGATTTTTTGCAAAATCTATGCCCTTCTGAGGGTTCTGTCACTGTTGATGACATTGTATCAATGCCTATTAGTGGTGTTGGCACTTTGTATTTATTTCTCGACCGCATGTCGCGTTTCTTTCACTAGCTCTTTATGTTCCAAATTTGGGCTTTCCACTCCTCTCAGTTTATGGCCTTACTAGGCTTGGTATCCCAGTTGTCTTCACCAAGCAGGCCGTTTGTATTGAGAATTTTTCTACAAGGATTGTTATTGTGACAGCTTGGTAGGAGAGCAGGCTTTATAGGCTCCATTCCTCTTCTCTTATGCAAGGTCCTCTAAGGCAGTTGTCTATTGCTACACCCGTTCATGCTTGTGTACCATCTTTTCCACAGGTTTCTACCTATCCCCCACCCTCTCCTCTAGCGGTTCCCTCGTACCCCCATCCCTTTCAAAGGGGGACAATCTCGGTGATGTGGCTGTGGATTTCCTAGCCCCTAGTGTTTCAGAGGAGGCTTCCCCAGATTGTGAAAAGCTTCTTTATCGGCAGTCTTTATTAATGGACTTCATCAACATTGGCATTTCTCTTGCCACCCCAGGATCCATTTCTCCCTTGGCCTTTCACCACATCCAAGATCTGAGAGGGGATGTTACAGTCATGTTTGTCATACCTTGTCATCTCCTATCTATGAGCCTCAATCTGAGTCAAACGAGGACTTTAGGAGCTCTAATCTATCTATCACTTGTTTTGATGGAAGAGGTAGCTCATTCTAGAGCACTCAGTTTATTACATTTTAGTGCATTTTCTCCTCTAGTCAGGATTTTATATGTGTTTCACAAGGCAATTTCTACATTCTTCAGTCTGCCTCACCTACTAGACATTGTCTATCCTTTTTGAGATTTTTCTGAGCATTTTTAGCATTTTACCAACATTAAATATTGGTCGGCCATATTTTTTGCCCCAGATTTCAGATCAGCCAATTTTTGGGATATTAGCCATTTCCCACTTGCCAGTCAAATATATTATCATCTTCCATCCTTCCTTGGCAGGTGCACTCTCTAACTTCGTCATCTTCCTCCATCTCCAGTATTGCCCTCATCATCAACATGATCTGATGCCCTCACTTATACTATAGACTGCATGCAAAGACTGATCAATCCTCCTCCTATATTCAACATTTGTTCCTTGTTCAGTGCAGGTTTCATTTCTTTTTCCCTTGCATATTATCTCTCTCTCTTCCTCTATGTTCGAGTTTCTTCTTCCATTGCGCGCACTCACATTTTCATGGTGATGTGCTTGAGGTTATGTCTCTTGAAATTCAGCTAGAGGTTGAGGAGTTGGATCAAATCTTGGTACCCAAGTAAACTCTAGCACATAAAGAAAGAAACATTAGAGGTAAATTTTCCAAGAGATACTTGGTGAAGTTTCAAAGTTATTGGTCGATAGATGCCAATGGATGAAAGAGGATAACTTGGTAGGCCACTCTCGATTATTGCACTTTTATCTAAAGGCTTTTTAGCTAAAGCTAACTTTAGATCAAGCTTTTTCAAGCGCAATTGAGTTGGAGGTCCAAGGCACAACCTAATGCTCAAGGGGCGCTTCCACTCCTCTAGTGATGGACAACTCATGTATATAGTGGATCTCCGATGTATTGAACATGTATCGAAGGTACTATTGTTGATAATGTCTGCCATGGGGTCACTATTCAATGTACTAGTCATTGCAATTGGTATGCAGATGGATATAGTTTTTACCATGGCTCTACAACTATATATTTGCATCAAATTATGATCATCACACTTTGACTATCAAATACTGGTTATCAATGTATGATTATCACTTATCAGTGATTTTTAGTGGAGTTTTCCTAGACAGCAATGTTATGTAATGCCACAAATAGTTTAGCCATGGTTTATGCTCTGCTTATACTTTACTATGGTCGTTTGGTCGTAATACTTTTGACTCAAAGACCAAATCAAGATATGCCAAGATCATTATAATAGCATCATACTGCAAATATGATTAGCCAAATAACTCACTATTTGTAAAAATGCTACAAATAAGTACCCCAAGTGGACCTATGCTACCTATTCCAATGAGCTTAACAATATTGGTCCCTTCTCTATGTTCTCACATCGTGCCTCACCTTTGTGCATGCCTAAAATGAAGAGGAGGTACTCACTACAAGATGGCCATAGGAGGAGATACTTATTTCCATATTGCTCGCTAGCCTTATAAATAGAAACTGAAGCATTCTTAACATCCTAGGCACCTTGGTGACTATTTGCAAGTGCACTTTCTTCTCTCTCTAGATTGTAGTCTTCTACAACAAATAGAGCAAGAGAGAGAGGGATTATGTTTTGGTGCACCTATGGTGGTTCACTAATCACATGGATAGTACAAGTAAAGAAAAGAAAGAAAAAACTTGAGAGCAGTTGATTATCGCCTTGTGAAGGCCTGGTAGGTTCCTGGGGAGGAGTCAGACCACTCGAGGCCAATGCTTTGTCTTCCTAGGGGTAGCAGCTAGCCAAAATAAAGAAATAAGGAAGGTTGGAGCAAAAATAAAAGTGAGCAGAAAAGAAAAGGATTAAGTACTGCCTTGCAAAAGCTTGGTGGGTTCTTGGGTACCGAGTCAAGACATGAGGTCGATGCCTTGTTCTCCTTGGGTCACTCTACGCTAAGAGAAACAAAAGCATATTGTTTGCCATAGCATACACAAAATGGACACTGATGATGGTCGTGACATCCAAGATTGTGAGACATATCTTAATCAATGTGTCCCGTATCCTTGCACTCAACGCAAGTTGGCAATTAGACGAAAGCATTGCTTGTCTATACACCATGTATAATGCTTTGACGAGTTTCAATTAGAGATCGTTGACCAAGCAACCTCGGAATTTGATTGAATGGTTAGAAAAGCGTGTATCAATCATGCTTTACACCTTCAGCCGTGGCCACTTCCCCCTTGACCCCGTCTTCTTCCACCGTCCACGTCAACCACAATAGACCCATCCTCATGCCAACTAACATAGTCTCAACAACTCAAAATTACCTCAAGGCATGTGCACATGCATCCAAGTGCATACAATCAGGTCACACTTAATCATAGTCTAGAGGCACCTATTGTTTAGGGCATGTGCGTATACACTCAAACATGGCCACACACCTTGGTTAGAGATACTCTAGATTTCCCCTTGCTTAGACACGCATGCTTACCAATTGCATGCCACATTCACCCCCATAGTCTTAGGGATTCCATCAATGTGGCTCACAAAGACATACAAAGTTTTTCGCACCTACCCACGTTTTTGCATAGCACTAAGTCTAGGAGTCTTCCTTTAATGGATGCATCCAATGTGGTTCTGACAATAGTTATGATTCACATTTGGTCAATTATGACTTAGTTATATTGGCTAGAAATTTCAACCATGTGTGTAACAAACACTCAAGCAAGGGCAAGCCCTAGTTCCATGAAGTTTCTAGAAGATTCTAGAAGATGTCTGCATCATTGCTTATGTCAACATGCCATGTGTCAATATCCATGTCATGCCATGTCTTGATGTGCATGTCATACCATGTGGCATCCTGCTGCAACAACATGAGTCCCCCTTAACCTCCCTAGGCTGTAGTATAAGTAGGAATCATGAGCTGCAAGCCCTTTAGTCTTGCCAAGTTGTTATGAGCATGGCAAGTGCTCTTCGAGAGTAAGGACATTGGTCTCACAACTTACAAGAGAAGAACTTGAAATAGAAATTGAACTAGAACTTGATTATGGTTGATTTTTTGCATTTTCCAAAGGAGCAACTGGCCTAACATTGAGTTCACTTGCTGAAACTCCACCTGAATCACCAAATGTAATGGGCAACAGCCCTTCAAATACATCATGGGAGACAAGTACCTCACACAAGCCTCACAACTAGTGTTGGCAAGACTGAAGGGCTTGTAGCCCATGAATCCTATTTATACTATAGGCTAGGGAGGTTAAGAGGGACACATCGTTACAAGAGGATGCTGTCAAAGTGCAACAGTGCGGAAGTGTATGACCGAGACTGAGAGAGTGTGAACATGGAGAGGAGAGAGAGAGAGAAAGATGATGAATGTTGAAGAAAGAATGCAAATATGTACACGGCCGCAATGCATATGTCAACATATCATTGTTAGCCTGCTCTATTTTCATTCTTAGTCTGTCATCTCCCGGTTGTGAGCTCCTGTCAGAGTCTGGCAAGAGACAGAGGAGCTCTGTCAGTTTTGTGTTTGCTGATTTTGTTTGCATTCCCTTTTCGGGTGGCACTCAGCCCAAAATGGGCCTTTTTGTGTGCAGTCGGCCCATATTTGGGCAGGTCGGCCAGATTCAGCCAGGTCGGTCAGTTTTTCTGGTTTGGGGCTATTTATAGCTGCCCCCCAATCATTCTCTCACACTCTTTTGCAAATTCAGCACACGCTCCCTCCTCTCCCACTCCGGCATTGGTGCTGCCATTGCTTCCAGCCTGATCTGGTGCCCTTACTAACGCTCCGGGCTGCGTGCAGGGACTGATCAGTCCACTCTGGTGTATTCAGCATTCCATTTCAGTCAGTGCGGATTTTCTTCCTTCATTTTCTGCTTTCTCTCTCTCCTCCTCTGTGTTCGTGTTCTTCCGTTGCGCACTCTCACAATCATCACCTCAACAATCTCATGGGCTGTAAACCTCAAAGCCTGCGTAGCAATCTCCACGATCAACCACCTAGAAATATGCGATCAATATGATAATAAGGGGTGTGGGCTGGGCTGACATAAATAGTCCCAAAAAATAGGACAGGTCAACAATTACTTGCCAACTGCTCTCAAAAACAGGCCAACTGCCTCACACCACATGTGGCACCTACAGTAAATGTGCAAACTGCTCCTACACCTGCAAATCTGCCCAGCGCAACCACGTGGCACCTGTCCGACTGCCCATGGCTGACTGGAACTGCCCGAACTGCCACAAGAAGGGACCAAACTGCAGGTAAAACTGCAGGCAACTGCTCTACAATACCTGTCCAAGGGATGACCATATCACTAACACCCCCTCTCAAATCCTCGATAAGGCATGAGGTTGAGGGATCTGGAATGTTGTCAAAGTAAAACCTATGGAAGCACCTTTGTAAACAAGTCTGCAAAATTGTCCTCTATCTTGCCATACACCACATCAATGGTCTCATCCAAGAGCTTCTCCCGAATGAAATGGTACTAGATCTCAATGTGCTTCGTCCTAGTATGGAACACACGGTTTCGTACCAAAGCAATGCAACTCTCATTGTCACACTGAAGTGTAGTAGGACCTAAGTGCGAGCAACCAAGCTCCCAATAACCTCCAAAGCCACACGGTCTCACATGTGGTAGAAGACACCGCCCAATACCCCACCTCAATCGACGATAGGGCAACCATGGGCTACTTCTTACTACTCCATGAAATAGCACCAGCACCCAAGGTAAAGCAATAACATGTCATTGACCTCTTGTGATCTACATCTCCAACCCAATTTGAATGACTCCAACCTATACACACAATATTTGAACCATCTACACCTGCGGGATAATATAGCCCTAGATTGGGGATCCCTCTCAAGAACCACAAAAACCGCTAAGCAACCTACTAATGCACCATCTTGGATTCACTCATGAACCCGGCCAGCAAACCTACAGCAAAACACAAGTTAACATGAGTGTTGAGGAGCCATATCAAGGACGTACTCAAGTGCCTATAGCAAGTAGCATCTACCAAACGATAATCTACATGGGCCGTACCCTTCCAATTTGGATCCATAAGAGTAGAATTGGCCTTATAGTCATCCATCTCAAACGTGACCAAAACCTCCTACACATACGACTGCAAGGAGATGAAAATCTCCCTTGAAGTCTGGTAAATCTCATGGCCTAAAAAGAAATGGAGAAAGTCCATATCCATCATCTCGAACATCTAGTGTAGTGCTGCCTTAGTCTCCTTGACCTTCTAGGCATGGTCCCCTATCAAAATAAGATCATCCACATAAAGCATGAACAACGCATGCCCTCCAACTAAGGTGTGACATACAACTAGGGATCGGAAGAGGAATGTTTATACCCCAACTTCCCTTGGAGAAACAAGTCTATCTTCTTGTTCCAAGCACGTGGAGCTTGTTTGAAGCCGTAACGGGCCTTCTTCAACCTGTACATCTCTCCATCTAATGATGAAAAACCATGAGGGAGCCTGCTCAACATAGATCTCCTCCTTCAAATCACCATTGAGAACGGTAGACTTCACATCAAGCTGAAAAACCGGCCATCTCCTATAGCTGGCTAAGGCAAGAACAGCCCTAATGGTAGTCATCCGAGCTGCAAGTGCAAAGGTGCAAAGTGTTAGCACAGTATTTGTCAGCTCATGTGTGAGTCTGAGCTTGATCTGGGCTGGGCATTTTTATTAGGTATTTTAGGTATTTTTCTGGTGTGGCATTTTATGCCATTGGGGCATTTTATGCACCAGTCGGCCAGCATTAAATGCTGTCCGACCAGCATTATTGCTCCCCACTTTTTCAGCCTATTTATACTCAGTGGCTCCTCCTCAGTCAGTCACTTCATCTTCACCATTTGCAGACTCTGTGGAGAGAGGAGCCAGTGCCGATGCCCACGCAGCCAGTGACTCACTGTTGTATGCGACTGTCTCGTATTCAGATATATGGATTCCATTTCCCGTGCATACATCTGAGTTCTCATCTGTATCGTGTTCTTTCTTTTCTCTTTTTGTCTTGTGTTTCAGCAGTTTATTTCAGCACATGTTTATGCTTCCACCGCTGCTCCACTTCTGACACAAAGGTGTCATGGAAATCCACCCTTGGCCATTGTGCAAAGTTATTTGCAAAAACGAGCCGCACCTAGTGCTTATGCAACGTACCATAACTATGATATTTGGACTTGAAGACCCATTTCACAACATTCTTCTTCCTATGAACAAACCGAGGCACAAGATCCCAAGTGCCATTTTGCTCAATAGTATCCAGCTCCTCCTTAACCTTCTTCCAATGCTGTGATTGCAAAGCTCCTCCTTAGCCTTCTTCCAATGTTGTGATTGCAAAGCCTCCTCCATGGAAGTGGGCTCCCTATCTTGTATGGGACGGGTCATCAAACAATAGTTAGTACAAACAAGCTTGGTAGTATATGCCTAGTTCCTCCGAGACCACCATGGACCATCCTACAACTGCCACTCCTCAAGGACTCCCTTAATCTCTAAATCATGGAGTGTCTTGAGCCCAATGAGCAAGCGGCCGTATCTTACCTCATCACACTCCAACTGCTAAAGCCTCCAAGACATCCATTGATAGGGTTCAATCAAGGAAGCCAATGGTAAAGTATCATCCTCATCTGAAGATAAGCATCCCCATGAGACGTGGGCTCCAAAGGTACAATCGCTTGCACCCAACTATCTCTTGGATCTCCAAGCATGGGATGCTCCTCATCCCCTCTGAGGCTAGAACTTCCACAAACCAAACATCTTGCCTCATGTCAACATCCTGCTTAACATGATCATACAATCAGTTACCCTGGGCCTACCAGCTATAGCCCACAAACACCTATCTTTGGAAAACCACTTCAAATTTATCACATTGTGTCTTCGGAATGTGGATATAAGCATCACACCCAAAAACCCTGAAATAAGAAACGTCAAGCTTAGACCCAAAATATGTCTCAAAGAGTGTTATACCAACAACACCTGAAATGGCGGACTAAATAAGGATGTGACTACAGTAGCCACCACCTCGGCCCAAAGACACTAAGGTGTCTATCTATGCTCCATCATGGTGTAAATCATCTCAATCACACTTTGGTTCTTGTGTTTCAATATGCCATGTTCTTGAGGTGTATTTATATTTGCAAATTCTTGGTAGATACCACAATGTGCATAAAACCTAGCAAGCTCATTAGAAACAAATTCTCCACCCTTATCCAATCGTAGTGTCTTCAGTTTTCGGCCTAATCAGGTCTCCTCAAAGAGTAACCAATCCTTGAAGTGGGAGAAAGCCTCCGACTTCAGTTGCAAAAATAAGCCCATGTCAACCTACTAAAATCATCCACAATCAGCATGAAATGCAAACTCTGCTTAAGGGACTCTATCCACATAGGTCCACAAAGATTTGTAGAAACAATCTCCAAGGGTGCTAAAGACCGCCTCGAAGCCTTCTTAAGAATGGCATCACGATACTATTTTCCACAAATGCAAGATAAACATGCCTACTGGCTCACCAAAATGATTGGCATACCTTGAACAAGCTGTCCCCTAGATTCCTTCCATAGGTTATCATAACTTAGGTGGCCAAACTGAGCATATGAGAGCTCAGACTATGTCTAAGAGATAAGAAGAAGAGAAGTCAAGGAAAAAGAATACCTTAACTTATAGAATCCATTCTCCTCATAACCGAAAGTAAGCACTTGCCTCGATTCATGATCAAGAATCCAAAAGGATCCTCGTCAAACTCAACCAAGAGGCCGGGGGCACACAAAAGCAAATGGTAACCCAAGCCTAACACATAAAGCACCTCTGAAGTATGGCCATCACCCTGCCCATCTGGAATAAGCTGCAAGTTACCCCTCCTTGAATAGGAACAAAAGAGCTATCGCCAATGAGAATTTGTCCATGTGAAGGCCACAAATGGGCAGCACCACCTATAGAATGAGTCATGTGTCAAGAGGCACCACTGTCAACAATCCACTCACAAGGATGTGGGGCCGTACATGCAACATAAAAAGCCCTAGGAGTTGATATCTCAACCACCTCCAAGTGGAGAAAGGCAGTTGAGGAGCGAGCAGCCACCACTCCTAAATCCTTTGAAGACTTATCCTTGTCCTTCTTCTCCTTGTCGAGGCAATCCTTCTTGCAATGACCAAACTTGCCACAGATGTGACAAGTGGAGTCATTTTCATTGTCTTTCTTTGGTTTGTCCTCCTCCTTTTGGTCCTTCCCCTTCCTCTAAGAGGACCAACATGTCAATGCCTCTGATTTGGAAGCATGTTGCCCTTTCAATTGCTCCTCGTAGTCCAAAACCATAGAAACCAACTCCTCCTAACAAAGAGTCTCTATCCACCCTAAAGCAATCAAAGCAGAGTAAAATGCAGTTAATTTAGGCGGTAACTATGAAAGAAGCCTTATCGCCATGTCTTTAAGAGTGATCACCTTCCCTGCATTTCTGTAGCTGCCTTAGCTTGTTCACATGCTCCCGCATAGAAATGATTTGTTAATGCTCAAGGTCCTCATCTGTACCTCGAAAGAAACAAGTTTCGTAATGGTCATTCTATCATACATCTGATCAAACTCCAACCATATATTCCTAGCCACCGTTAGGTGCTCTATATGGGTGATCACAATGGTACTGCATGAAAGAAAACGAAATGAATGAATGTGGCCATTCAGTTTGTCCCAATGCGCCTAAACCTTTGCCAACTCCAAATGGTCCAATGTAGAAAGTTGAAACTCGTCTCTCAATGAGGAATAGTCAATAGCCTCCATCACACGCTCTGCCAAATCATAGGACTCCAATATGCCAAGTATCATAACATGCCGAATGAGATAGTTCTCACCATGGAGCTTTTGATCTAATGGAAGAGCTAGTAGGGCAAGTACCTTCCAATCCATGATCACCTAAAACTCTGTGTCGGCCTCAAAAGACATCTTCACCTACAATGCTTGCAAAAACACAAAAAGCGACCCCCTCTAACTGTGCAAACGTAGCCTGCTAGGGCTCTTCTCTGATCGTCACCCTCCTTCACTCACCGAAGGCAATGAAAAGGTAGAATTTGTAGTTAAAGGCTTAACATGCAACCTTCCTCCTCATAAGGACAAGCGAAAGCAAAGAGAGCATGCACATCAATCAAAGTGTTGAACAGTGCTGAACAGTCAGAGTGTGAGAGTGAGTCGATAGATAGGTGTGTACCAGTGTGGTACACACAAAGAATAAAAGAATATATTTATACTTAGGGTATGATACACTTACACCCGCTAGGGTGAGTTCACAAGTGTCAAGTAATATATACACGGGAGACTGTAAAGGGCCTTTACACCCAACACCTCCTTCTTGAACAGCAAAAATCAGCAGCAACTTTAAACCTTAGCCTTGTGTCAATGCATAGCTCTCCCACTCGCCCTCAAGCGCTGAAAACACAACCTTGTGTCGCGCTGAAATCTCCCCTTCAAGTCTGCTCATGACAGTCAATCCTTGTACACTGCTCTAATACCATGTCAAAATGCAACAATGCAAAAGTGTATGACCGAGACTGAGAGATAGAGTGAACATGGAGAAAAGAGAAAGAGAGAGAGAGAGAGAGAGAAGAACACAAAAGATCTCCAAATGATGAATGCTGGAAAAAGAATGAAGATATGTACACCAATGTAGTTTATATGTTTGTGTATCTCCACCTCGACAATCTCACGAGCTGTGAACCTCAAAGTATATGCATCAATCTCCACAATCAGCAACCTAGAAATCTACAATAGGTATGATAATAAGGTGTGCAAGCTGGGTTGACATAAATAGCCCCAAAATAGGAACAAGTCAACCAATAACTACTAGCCCACTACTCTCAAAGCCCATAAGTTGCTCATTGAAAATAGCATCATGACTTATGATTACCTTCTTGGAAGATGGATCATAAAACTTGTGTCCCTTTGAAAATTTTAAATACCTAATGAAAATAACTTTCAAACCAAGAGGATCAAGTTTTATGGAAGTCTCTTTGGGTACATGACTATAAGCAATACATCCAAAAGTTCAAAAATATTAAACAGAAGGAGTTTCACCTATCCAAGCAATAATCAATATTTTTTTAGAAGGAGCAGTCGTAGGAATATAATTTTGCATAAGTACTACTATTAAGGCTGCTTGAGCTCAAAAACATCAAGATAAGCCAGAATGAATGAGTATACATCACATGGCACACCTACAATAATGTGCCAATTGCTCTTGCGCATGCGTATCTACCCAACATTGCCACATGGCACCTGTCCTACCCACGGCTAACTACAATTGCTCAAACTACCACACAAAGGGACCAACTTGCAAGTTACTACTCTAGAATGCCTATCCAAGGAATGACCATATCGCTAACAGATGCCACATGGTATGACATGCATACTGACACATGGTATGCTGACATTAGCGATGATGCAGATATCTTCTAGAAACTTCATGAAACCAAGGGTTGCCCTTACTTAGAGCGTCTATTACAATGAAGTTGGTAGTAGTATGGTATTAACAACAATGTTCTTTAACAATAATACCTATGTTTTTTCCAACTTAGTATCACTTTGCTTTTGTCCCCTTGCAATGCAATCAAGGACGATTGCAAGGATTTCAAGGGGGAGGTCTATCATGAGGATTTTTAACGCTTAGCTTTGGCATTATCAAGTTGTACACATGTAAGGTGCACATGTGAAGTGTAAGTCAATTAAGTCACCATGATGGCCTAAGTAACCGAAGTGAATAGCGGCTGACAATGGTGAAAGTTGTACAAGGGAATATTGTTCAGATACTTGAGGGTACTGGTGTTAGTTCAAGTCTAAGCCATTAACTAGGTCATTAAATGTCCAGTGGTGACATTAGAAACTAGGCATTAATTAATAAATTAATATGAGTCCTACGACAACTAATGTTTGGACAATTAAATGTCCTATGGAGGTTGGCATATTAATTGTGAGTGGGTACTAGCTAGTTCTTGGGCAAGGTCAAGTGGATAACTAATTGATTTTCAAAAGTTACATTTTGACAATTGATCAATCAAATGTGAAATTTTCATTTGGAAAGCTGCCAAGTGGCAAAACAGGGTGCTACTTGTCAAAATTATCCATAGAAAGCTAAGAGAGGGCTGTTGGGACTTGCTAAGGATCATTCCAAAGAGTTGGGACAACTGTGGAGCTGGGAGAGAGAGGAAAGAGTGCTGCAACAGCAAGCGCCAGCAGGAATAGACCATTTCCAGCCAGCAGAGGGTCATCCACAGCAGGCAGCTGCTGTTAGGGAGTAATCAGCATCACGTGACTGCATTCTGTGGGGCTGGTGACAACCTTATGGAGCCATCAAGTCAGCTAAGGATAGCATTTTTGCTGTCCCAAATCAGGGCAGTAGCTGAATTAAGAACTTTCTGGCAACAGAACTGAGAAATCTCTCTCTCAACAGCTTTCTCCCACATTCTCTCACAATCCCTCACGAGTTTTCAGCCATTTCCGACTTGGGGTGAAGGGCAATTTTAAAATTCCATTTATATTCGCTCCCATCATACGATCATTAGGTGCTTCCATCATGCCCTATAAGGACTTCCTTGTGTCCCATATTTCATAGCATTGCATTGTCCTTGTCATCATCTTTTCTCCTGTAGCTTGGCAATGGTTGAACAATATACTATAGCTTTTCTCCTGTAGCTTGGCAATGGTTGAACAATATACTATAGCTTTTCTCCGCTGATATCTACCATTAAGATTCTAGCAAACCATCTATCAATCTATCAAGGAAGCATATACACAGAACCAGTAAAAACACCCAATGCCACCACCAGAACATACCAAACCAAGCATGCCAATCCTGGCCACTCTGCAGGAGGCTAGCCCCATAGCGCTGGAAAAATTCAAGCACACGATCTACCCTTCCTTTCTGCAGGGCATGGACAATGTAGTAGCGTTTCAGCGCAGTCTCGAATTTCTGCGCCGCCTGTGCACGGACGGCATCCTGCGTGGTGAAGAAGCACCTGCTGAGGAAGGCCAGGAGCGCGTGAACCTTGTCAGCCTCAAAACGCGGGATGTAGACGATGAAGAAGAGCTCGATGATGCGGTCGACTTGGAATCCATGGCCCAAATCGGAGGACAGGTCTGATTCGAAGCTGCGCAAGCTGGAGGTGAAGCCTCGAAAGAGAAGAAACTCCCGCACCAACTCCTCGGCATACAGCATTCGATGTTTGTGTTCGTCGCCCATGTAGCTCCGTGTCTGTGTCTCTGGGAGAATAATTCACGATCATGCTTCGATGAAGTATATGAGACTCAATAGCTACTTCATCAATGGTAATGAGCTAGCTGGCGTGCCTACCACACTCCACACGGTGCTGCGAAATCTCACTTCGCTTGCTTCGTATTTTGCCAAGCAAAAAGCTTTTTTTTTAAGATAATTACTTTTCAAATATATTTTTTTAATGAAACATTTATATTTGTAAGGAAATATTGTTAAGGTTTATAGAATCCAAGTTGGAGTAGGTACCATTAACTCCTCCAAGTATCCAAGTTGGAGTGGGTGCCATTAGCCTTGTACACACATAAAACCCAATAACGAAGCTCTCTCTCTCTCTCTCTCTCTCTCTCTCTCTCTAGTTGTATCTTAGTTCTCTCATTGAAGATGGTATAATGCATAGTTTTCTCCTTACACATGGCATACCCCATATCACACATCATGTGGATTTGTAAGCCTTGAGAAATAACTCTAAGAGCCTATGATTGTGGTGTAAAGGTAAAAAGATTATGGTTGCATGTGTGAGGAAGTCTCTACAATAAATGAGCACTTAAAACATATGTGCCACTATTAGATTAGCCTCAATCTACTTCATGATTTGTTACTAATGAGCTTTATGATGCATGTGAAGGGGGTTCACGGAGGGAATGCGGGTTTCGTGGGAAAGGGCATTCCCATGGGGTAGGGGGAATGGGGGGAAAATAAGGGAGGGTGTGTTTGAGAGGGTGGGGAGAAATGGGTGGGAAGCGGGGCTTAGGAGGGGAGAGGAGGGGAGGAGAGGTTTGGTGGGGGAGGTGGGGGAATTTGGGGGGAAGGTTGGAAGGGTGGTGGAGGGTTGGTATTGGAGGAGGGGAGGAGGGTGGGAGCAGGGGGGATGAAGGGGGAAGGAGGGTGGGAGAAGGGGCGAAAGGAGGGTGGAGGAGGGGCGGAGAAAGGGTAGAGAAGTAGAGGAGGGGAGGGAGAGAGTGGAGAAGGGGCAGGAGGAGGGTGAAGAAGAGGCGGAGGGCATTCTAACTAATTTATTTTTGCATTACCCAAAAAAGGAAAGGTGGACCAACATATTGTCACCCTAACCAAGAACCAAAGAAGGCTATTATCCATGCCTTGCAAAGTGTCTGCCTTCAATGTTGCAAGTGCCTCTATTGCCAAAGATAACATGAAAAATGCATCATGACTTCAACAAAATAAATGAAATGTAGTTTAATGTGAGTACTTGACAATAGATAACTTATAAATTCCCTAAGAGTCTCAATTGTAATCATGAGAAGTAGAGCAAACACAACAACCATCTAGGTGGAATTGCATTAGATTTAGCAACAACTCTTGGCTACCTCTTTCTTTAAATAAGTCCTGTGTGTGTGTGTGTGTGTGTGTGTGTGTGTGTGTGTGTGTCCCATGCCTTCGTACAAATTTACAACTCTCCTAAAAACCATATATAAGGCTAAATATATCTCTCTTATAATATCACCACTTGAGATGTGCATCTACTATGCAAATAGAACATTGGAGTTACATTTAAATTGCATAACATGATAGTCTCAAGTATTTCATTAGGATGTTTGTTGGTAATGTAGGTCTCGAAGTTACAATTTATGCTAATAATATGACTTTAATGATCATGAAGAGTAGAAATTTGTTACAAAAAGTAATTTATGGCTATGTGAGCATTAGAAAAGAAAAAGGAGGGAAAAAGAACATGACCATGCTGTGCTTAGTGCATTTAGACATGCCTCACAATCTCCCTCCTGTCCTCTCCCAACAATGACATGGCATCTACCATCACCTCTACCTCCATCATCAATCCCCTGCCCTTATGAGCTCTCCCAACAAGGGCATCAACTTCTTCCTCATTCCCTCCACATGTGACCCTTTACACCACCAGCCTTACCATATTGCACACCACCTTCTCCATCAACTACCATTCGCACTATGTTCCCACTTTGTATGTGCCCCACTACCTCACCATCATTGTTGCATTTTCCCTTGCCTACAACCCTTCCTTACACCATTAGCCTTGCCACATCATACACCACCTCCTCCATTAGCTCCCATTCACACCATGCTACTGCTCTATTCATGTCCAATAGCACTTGCATTAGCTACATCATTTCTTTGCACAACATTGCCGCTTTGTTCGTGTTCTGCCACCTCACCATCGTTGTTGCATTTTTCCTCACCTACAACCTTAACTACCATTCACACAAGGCATGACACAAGGATCAAGAGCTCTATCCATGTCCTAGCGCATAACATGTGCTTGCATGTGCATGGTTGGTCTTGCCTAAGCCTCTACAAGCTTTGAAACACATTGCAGGTGCACTTCTAGTCATGGTAATACTAACCATGTCTTGCACCACGTGCATCAAACCTCGATAGGGATGTGATTGGGGATGAGCTTCCCTTATTGGCCACGATAGGCTACCTTGTTCACAAGTACGTTCAAAAGGGAAGGGGGGTGGACCACTAAACCCTTACCTACTCGAAGCTCACCTACCCATTACAATGTCTCATCTCTACCAAACTCTATCTTGAGTGCATGAGAGAGCAAGCTCCATGGGTGGTAGTGAATGAGCACCGATTCACACTTTATTTTTAGAGAGAGAAAGAGAGAGAGGGGTAGTTTAATATCCTTTTTAGGCTATAGGGTATTCATGCATTGTTTTTCTATTTTTCAACTCAGGGAAATTGGGGTCGTGTCTATGGTTGCCATGACGGCTTGGGCCTATGAAGATCCATTTCCTTTTCTTCGCTTTTAGGGTTGTTGGCATAATTGGCTTACTCAAAATGCTTTTGTTTTTTATTCCACATTTGGTATGTTGAGATATAGAGAGAAAAGATATGTAGAGAGAGAGAGAGAGAGAGAGAGAGAGAGAGAGAGAGAGAGAGAGAGAGAGAGAGAGAGAGAAGAGACACACCATATACATTCCTAGATACCATTTCATATTATTCACAATCTACATATATATAAGTGAGACCTAGTCTAGCACTTCAATGTGATAACCAAAGTGTTATTAGTCTTTCTAAAGACTATGTTCAACATAATAAGTATAAACATATTGCAGTGCATTATCATTATGTTCGATACGAAGTAAAGAAAGGCACGATCATGATTGAACATTATCCAAGTGATCAAATGACTGCAAATATATTCACCAAATGACTCAATGAAGTATGCTTCACTCTGGTGTGCTTAGAACTTGGGGTTGTCTCAACTTCAATCTTTGGGAATTAATCTACTATGACATTGTAGTGCCATTGTACATACTCCTTGTAGGCACCATACACTTCACGCATGCACATACACCTTAGACCTCTTAGTCATCTTTGTACATACATATACAATTTCACTTCACATGCAAGGATTCACTTTACATGCACACAATAATCCTTCTTGATCGTGTTTGTGCATTTGTATATAGGAGCTCGGGTTTTTTCCTTGTGCTCCCTAAGGGGTTTTTCATATCCAGCTCAAGACCTTTGTTCGAGTAGGGGTGTTGGAGCTATATATAGCTCACCCTATCTAGACTATGTCTCACCTATATATATGTAGATTGTGATCAATACAAAATAGTCTTTGGGAGTGTACAAGGTGTCTCTCTCTCTCTCTCTCTCTCTCTCTCTCTCTCTCTCTCTCTACATCTCAACACGGTATTCAGAGACACCTTGCTAAGTAGAAATATCTATTGCATTGGTAGTTGGACCTTATTTTAGGGAGGACTTGGTCCCTTGGCCTATGGCAAATTTTGCTACTTCTTTGCCACGATTTTTGTGCTCTTGTGGTCATGTGACTTGATGTAATCTTGTAGTCATTTGGTATAATATTCATTTATGAAGAGAGAGAGAGAGAGAGAGAGAGAGAGAGAGAGAGAGAGAGAGAGAGAGAGAGAGAGAGAGAGAGAGAGAGAGAGAGAGAGAGAGAGAGAGAGAAGGGGGGGCGGGGGGGATGTCCCTCTTACAAAATATCCATTCTTGCCAATTCTATCTCGGTTGACCATAAAACATCCATTTTCAATAGTGGGATTTTGTGGTTTTCTTTGTCCAAGTCCTTGTTTTTGAATATTTGGAAGAGCACGGTTTACTTTTCATTTCTTGAAAAAAAGAGAGCATAGAATGGCTTTTTTAAAAGTATGGGTGGTCTATAAATCACTAATTTTTTTGTCGCATCTAAGATGTGGTGGCTTGCACATTTCATTAAATTTTTAATTTATGCATTAACTTATAACTTCACTAAAGTATAGCAATAATGAAAAAAAACACATATACATGCTATAGAAGCAACATGTCAAAGAGTTGGCATAAGTCTCTTCATAGTTTCATAATTATAGGAGAAGGTATCTTTCTCCCATTTTTCACTAAGATATGCACTCTTCTTTTCTTGACTTTACTTTCCTTTAAAATGATAGATTCTAGCCTTGTGAAAGATTGTATGTATGAAGATTGTAGTTGCCTTCGCTAAAGTGAATCCTACAACAATGAGATAAAACCGAATGAGAAAAATACATTTATTTTGAGTATAATATTCATTAGCTCCACATTTATTCCAAGTATAATAATTGTTATTTCATTCTCAAAATTTCAACTATATTTGCAATACCTAGTGTAGCCAAAAGAGAATTCATAGGCTATAAATGACAGTACAAATTATATAAATAAAAGAAGGTATAGGGAAGGCATTTTTTATCACAGGTGTACCCTTATATTAGTTGATAAGTTTTTACTGGACTAGAATTGTAGAGAATAGGGTTTGTATTTTAGCTTAGGAGACTCTAGGTCACATTTCAAAGTTTTGTGTGTGATTGAGAAGAGCGTTTTCTGAAAGTAAATATTGATGCCAATATTAGAGAAGCACCTATTCTTGAGTTTTGGGTGCAAGTTTTGGCAGATGGCAAGGCGGATCGGACTCAAAGAAGTCCTCCAGGTGGAATTGGCCATTCAGCTGTTGCTGCTGGCAGAAGGCATGCACTAAGATAAACACCTAGCACCACATCGAAGGGCTCCCCACAACAAAAGCTCTATCTTCACATTCGCCCACTCGTCCTGGTTCATATGTGGGAAGTTTAAGTGCATCATAGGGTTCTCACATGAAGTATTAGAGCCTCAAAAGGGTGACCTTGGTTAAACCTTAGTCGACGTGGCAGGCAGCAACCGTGAGAGGCTCGATAACGATGGGAAATCCTATTGTTTACGGATTCGTAGTTTAACTTGGACACGTGGCACGAGGAGAGGATTGCGCCGCCCTTCACTCTTCTTCTTCTGGAGAAGGGAGGGTGTAAATTGACTGAGAGGCTCGTTGCATCATCCATGTGCACCAAATTGGAGAGGAGGAGCTCGTCGATGCTGCTATAAACATGTACATGTACAGCAGCAGCCCCCCCTCCCGCCACCTCAGCATCCTTGAAAAGCAAGGCCCTCTACGTACCTAATTTAACTAAATTTCCATCGATTTAACTCATTTCAAAAAGCCCTTTTGTTTTAAAAAACCAAAAAAAAAAGGATAAAATAAAAATCATATTTAGTTGTATGCGTAATGAAATGCTTGTGTATATTTGTGTGTTCGCAAAAAATCACTAGCTCAAGTGGTAGTGAGATGGTTTATTAAACCCAAGGAAAAGGGTTCCGTTCCCTTGACCTATAGTAAGGCACCTTGTGCAGAATAAATATTACTATATTTCAATAGTGATGTGTGTAAACAAACTTAGGTTTGTCAAGTGCTTTTTTCCCTTTTTGGGAGGCTGTTTTCCTGAGTCTTATATGTAAATATATCTATTCACTGTTAGAACATAGTTACTCTTGTAAATTGTTTGAATTGATACCTTACAATACACCTTGAGTTGTGATCTCCCAAGATTCTTATTCTCTGAGATGTGTGTGTGCATTCTTGCAATCCTAAATCCAACAATTGATATCAAAGTAAGTTTGAACCTCTTAGGCAAAGTCATCAACACCCTCCTCTTGATTTCCTAAAATTAGGATGATATTTGATGAGTATTCATAGATTGACAAATACTATAGATAACCAAAAAGGGCTTGGTATTATCAGTTTTTTTATTCGGGTTCGTTTTGACTCACATTTACATACTCCCAATATTAGTCAAGCTATTTCATCATTTTGCGTAGAATTTTCAATAACATATAAATTTGCAAGTAAGAGCCCTTACAGTCTTATTTATATTGTGCTACATAGCACAAATTGGTTTCGAGCATATTTTTCACTATACAAGTAACTTTTGTATCATGTAGTCAATGGTCATGCTTGGCAATAATGATGTATTCCATATGTCGTATTACATATATTGGCTATTGAGGACAAGTTGGATGGAACCATCTGATGTGGGCTTATATGAGACTTATACCTTGTATCATGTACTAGTTGCAAAGGGTCTTCGAAACATTATGCATGGAATTGAAAGATGTTCTAGTGGTGTTATGAAAGTTGTAAGTGCAATAGAAACAATAGAAACATATGCTTGCTCCTGCCCTTTAGAGGGGAGATACCCCTTTAGGTGTTTGTTTGTCTGTGTTTTTTTAAAAGAAAATCTCTCTTGCTAATGTTTGGAGTGGCGATCCTCTTAGGCATTTGACAGTATGTGTCTTTATTTTTAAAATGAACACACCCTAAAATCACGGGAGATGCCCCTTTTTAACACACCTTGAAACCATTATAGTTCTGAGCAAGAGTTAAAAAAAAAAACAAACACGTCTTGAGATCATTATTGTTCTGGGCAAGAGTATCATATATGTCTCCTATCCTTTTAAAAATAACACTTGTTGAAATCACTACAGTTCTAGCTCACTTTCTCAAACAACACTTGTTGAAATCACCACAGTTCTGGCTCACTTTCTCAAACAATACTTGTTGAAATCACTACAGTTCTCGCTTGTTGAGAATGCTACAAGTTCCAAATTTTCTCTAGTTTTGATGCTAGAGCCCCACCACAACTTACTCTTGATTAAATTTGTTAGGATGGCAAAGATGTAGATATCCATGCTTACATTGTATATTAACTAAACCATGACCTTGCATATGTAAAATAGCTAAGGATGCTTGGGATACATTTGCATATTTGTACCAAGGAAGAAATGAGACGCATGTTGCTTACTTACATAAGCAATTAGAGAGTGAACATATGGATGAAGGTGGCTCCATGGACAAGTTTTTGACAAACATAAAAGATCTAAGGAGTAGGTGATTGTTGCTAATGATATTTGGCCAAATAATTCACTTGTGCAATTTGTTTCCAATGGTCCTTTTGATCCTTATTAGACTTTTGCACCTATTTGATAAAGAAAGGCAATTGAGTGCTTGTAAGTTGATGAGTTGGTTTTCGTAGAAGATCAATCTTAGCAAAATAGGTTCATTATGCATGCTGCAAATCAAGCTTCTGTGGGAGGCTACATGAAAAAGTAAAGAAAAAACTGTTTTTCCTACTAGTAAGAAAAAATTTACAAAAATATTGTTTATACAAAGAAGACCACTAAAGATTAAAAAAATTTGAGAATAAAAGCTTTTGCAAGCATTGTAGGGTAAAAGATCATGTAATTAATGATTATCCTAAGAATGCTACAAAAGAGGTTAAGAATAAGGAAGTTAATATGACTATTTTATAGATGCCTCTTCTTCTAAGTTAGAATCTACAAATGTTGTGTAGGATATAGAGTATGCATTAGTGAACAATGCAATTATGGCCCTTCTTTATATGATTCTTGCATGTCTTTTGTGGATTTAGGTGTATTGTACTTTAATAATGGTGCCACAAAGCACATTACTTCTCTAGGTACTCTGTTTATTTCTCTTGAGCCTACCTCGTACTTGCCAAGATTGGCTTGATTGTGAAGTTTGCTGTTGACAAAAGTACAATTCACAATCTCTCTTGTGGTGATACAATTATTACATCTCGTTTATTAATACTGTGGGTTGTATAAGCCAAATAACTATGGGAAATGTGGGGTCTAGAAAGGTCTCCCTATGGTAGGGAAGAGATAAAACCTTCCCCAAGCCTCAAGGTGTCATCAAGACAATGGTACCATGAACAAAACTAGACTACTTGCTATGAGAGGTTAAGAACTCATCACGCAAGGTAGGATCATTGACAATGAGTGGTAATGAGAGAGCCACAAAATGGGATAGGCTAGGCTAGCCTTAGTGATAAGGTTCGATTCCAAAAATTAGAATAGTTGCAAGACTGACCAAAGAAACATATTGGATTGGGGAAGGAGTTCAATGTGCCATTTAGATGAGAACGAAAAACACCCCACACAAATAGACACAAAGGAGGCCTGCAAAACAACAAAACAAAAAATAAATAAGACATGTACAGTTATAGATTCATTAGAAATTTCAGATGCAAAACTTTAGCATAGGCATTTTAGCTATCTGAATTTTGCTACTTTATTGTGCCTGCAAAAATTTGAGTGTCTTCATTGCCTGCTCTTGAGGCATGTGGAAAACACATTTGTGTGCATATTGGGTAAAATGTAATGTGCTTCATTTCCAAATATAGTTCAATCAAAGTTGTTCTCGTAAACTATAACTTATACACAATGATGTTTGTGATCCCATGTAAACACACTCATTTAGCAACTACTTGCAATTTGTTTACTCAATGACTACTCCAAGCATGCATAGGCCTATAGTTTAAAAACTAAGTCCAAAGTGTCTCTGTGCTTCAAGTAGTTTGCTAGCATGGTTAAAAATATGTTAGGATGTATAGTGAACATTTGAGAGGAAGGAGGGGAGTATATGTCTAAGAAATTTGATGCATATCTAGTTGAATGGGATAAAACACTAGTATACAATGTCAAATACAGGACAACAAAATGATGTAGTTGTGAGGGAAAGAAGAGATCTCTCATGGAGATGGCACAATGCAAGCCTTACCACAGTTTTCATGGCTTTAGATTGTCTTATGTGCAACCTATCTACTTAACAAGTGCCTTGTTAAGGATTTGTACTCTATCACTCCATGCTTGGAGTATGCTTTAACACTAGTACGACAGTGTAAGAAGTTGGATGAAAGTTTGTCAAATGCCATTTTGGGTATAATAATGAAAGCAAAGGTTATAAGTTATGCCATCCACAATGTAAGCATATATTGATTAACTGTGATGTTGTCTTTGTCAAATATGTTATTTAGCCTTTACTTTCGTAAACGAAAGATACAAATATATGCTGATAGGATATCTATGACACTTTATTGCCTCTTTCAAAAGTGTGCAATCACATGTAGTGCTAAATAAGGTAGTCTTTAAGTCTATGTAGGTTTTTTATGATAACATAGATAAGCCTATTTTTGATGTGGATGTGAATGATGTACTTCTTGATGAGAGAATAGAGGTTGAGCAATCTAGAACTCTATCAAAATGGCTGCTATAAATATTGCATGACACTAAGTTAGATATACCATTGGCTATTCATACTTGTATGAGCTCTTATACCTCAAACTGTTATGCATTGGCTATTTCTAATCTATGTGATGAAGATGAGCCAATGTCTTCTGAAGAAGCACAAAATTCAAAAAAGTATACGACTAATATATGTAATCTAAATATGATGCTATTGTAAAAAATAATACTTGGTTTTTATGTGATTTACCTTCTACCACAAAGTAGGTTTATAAGTTAAAGCTCAAGCCATTGGTCTTGTTGATTGCTAGAAAGCTAAATTTGCAGCAAAGGGTTACACTCAACATGAGGGCATTGGTTTTGATGAGACCTTTGATTCCACTTACCATATGACAACCATCCATAGCATCTATGTCTTACAACTCATAATGGTTGGAATATACATTAGTTGGACATCAAGACTATATTTCTTGCATGGTGATTTACATGAGAAACTATATATTTTTTAGCCTTGTGGTTTGTGAAAAAAGGGCAAGAAAATGAATTATGAGTTTTGAAAAAATGTATTATATGATTTGACACGAGCACCTTAGGCTTGGGATAAGAAGGTACATGCATACTTGATTATACAAGTTTTCAAAATAGTCAAAATAAGAGCATCTTATATGTTAGACATGAGGTTAATATACCTCTAATCATTGTGGTTTATGTTGATGGCATGCTATTCATAGATCCTATTAAGACACATATTGCTAATTTTAAGGCTAAGTTGGATTCAGCTTTTGACATGTTAGATTTTGGCCTATTGCAACATCATTCGGGGGATTTGGTTCTAGTGGTGTGATAGAGATATTGTTTTTTATCAACAAAGTACATTGAGACATTATTGCAAAGATGGGATCTTGAGGATTACAAGCTTTTTGATACTCCTATAGAGACAAGTTTGAAGTTGTCTTCATGAGGTCAAGGACTACTTCAATATCTTTCTCTATTAGCAAACTATTGATTCTTGATTTACTTATGCTTTATAAGGCATGGCATTCAGTTTATAGTCTCATAAATGAGTATGTTTATGCATAGCACAAGCACTAAGCATTGGTAGGCAATGAGGTGAATCTTTCACTACTTGAGTGGTACTTTACACCTTGGGCTATTGTATCCCAAGGGGGGATCATTACTACTAAAATTACATGCTTCTTTCAATTTTAACTAGGCTAGTTGTTATGATACTCTGTATGTCCACAAGTGGTTTTTGTTTCATGCTTGGAAACTCATGCATATTGTGGTTGAGAAAGAAGCACTATGGCCACATTTAGTTGTGAAGTTGAGTACAAGGCACCTTTTATAGCTACAGTTGAGTGTGTTTTGCTTAGATATCTCTTGGGTGATTTTTGTGTTGGACAGTCATCTATCACCCCCATCTTCACTGATAGTTAGAGCGTATTGGGGGCAATCGTATGGAATATAGTGTTCCATCCATGTACTAAGCACATTGAGATGCACTATCATTATGTTAAGGAAAGACTCTTTGTAGGAGAAATTAGCTTAGTTCCTATGCCAATGCCAATAGAGGATAACCTTGCAAATCTTTTCATGAAGACTTTTTCTCTTGAGAAGTTTGAAGCTTTCCACAAAGCTTTAGGCTCAATCCCTTTTGTGGATTGATCTAGTCCACTAGGCATGGCCCTTCTCTATACATGGGTGCCAATTCTTGTTCATTGCATCACTTCCAAGGGGGATTGTTACAACATTTTGGTAGTGATGTATGTGAATACACTCATGATTGGCAAGGTACTTTTTTCCCTCTTTAGGAGGTTTTTATCCCTTGGCCTTGTATATTGCCTATTGACTTTTAGAGTATACTTAGTATTGTAAATCTTCTCAATTGATACCTCTAAATACACTTTGAGTTGTGCTCTCTCAAGCTTCTTCTTCTCTGAATTGTGTTGAGAAGCATGGATCTAGAGTGTGACTATGGAGGTTGAAAGACAAAGACTAAACTCACGAAGACATAGACAAGAACAATGACTATCACACAAGTGAATTAGGTTCTAAGATTAAATAGTTGGACTCATAAATGCAATCTTGTGTATATGGACAATGACACAGGCACTTGATTGAAATGACAAAGGACAATATCATACTATTCAAATGATAAGAAAGTATAATGCTTTATAGTCTTCTAGGTTGGTAGCACTTTCCACCACTGTGCTTATGGGATTCAGTCTCTTCTCCTAGATTACTTGCATTTCCCTTGCCCACTGCTCCATACAAAGAGGCATACAAATGGATGTGATTTGCCAAAACTCTCAACACCCCTTCTCAATCACAACCGTAAAAAAGCACCAAGTGTACATAGGTTGTCATGAGTAGAACCTTGCTAAGTGTGGGCATACCACAAACATGTGAAGCATCTAAAGGCTGTTGCAGGGAAAACAAAACATCCTGCTAAGTGTGGGTACACCCAAAGATGGAAAATATCCAAGGATTGTTACAAGTACATAGGTTGTCATGAATAGAACCTTGCTAAGTGTGGGCATACCACAAACATGTGAAGCATCTAGAGGCTGTTGTAGGGAAAACAAAACATCCTACTAAGTGTGGGTTACACCCAAAGATGGAAAACATCCAAGGATTGTTACAAGGCCTCACTAAGTGTGTAGAGGTTGTTATGCATAGGCTACATGAGGAGTTTTACAAGCTTATGAAAGGAGCATCAGAGGCAAGTACATATAAAAAGAAATATCTAGTAAAATTTTGGGTCAAGGACCGACAAGCCCTCGTGGCCTTTGGATTTTGATTTTCTTTTAGCATAGATCTTCTTGTCCTTCTTCACATTGATGTATTCCACTTTGCTTTCTTTGTTGCTCTTTTTGTCCTCATGGTCTTCTTTTTCTTGGTCTTCTTCTTTATGGTTTTTCTGGTCTTATTATTTGTTGACTTTGCTTGCATTAGTCTTCATGTCCCCTTCAAGCAAAGATATCACCATTTTTTAGATTTGCATGATGATCGAGGTAGTTGGAATGTCATCAAAATCATCAAATGAAATCATTGATTGCACTTGGATGTAGGCACTCCATGTCTTCCTGCAAATAGATCAAACAAGTCTTCCATGTAGTGTAAGTGAGTAACAAGGGTCATGTTACTCTTCATGAAGGGCATCCATTTAAAAGTCTTCATGTTTGACATTTCCATGATTGAGAATCGACATCGAATCTCTGAGATTAAATGAGTTGAAAATGATTATGTGAAAGGACACAAGAAGCATTAGTGTTAAACAATACTATTTAGTATCAAAAGATACTAGCTTGTTCTTCAATCTCCTCCTTGCTGATTTGTTGTGATTTCTTTGCTAGATATTGAGTGTTACAGTAGATTGGAGTGGCATTGACAAGCTTGAGTTGAAGGAAGTAAGAGATTGAAGTAAAAGATAAGCTTGAAGCTTGAGTGGCTATAGAGTCCCTCGGTTAGGGTTTTCGTCTGATGCATCTTGTAGAGTAGATCATTCTAAGAGATTTCTAAGTGGGAGAGAGCTTATACCATGAGCTTTCAAAGCCCTACATAGGACCAATTGTGGACCAGAGACATGGCACAAACTATACGACCACTGCAGGTGCATTTCAAGGTAACGACGATGAATTTTCGTAACATTGGAGTGGATAGTGACCAACATCAAACTGTGATGTGACACATAGGAGCAGTTTGAGTTAGGAGACAAATCCCTAGTAGAAAGAAAGTTAAGACATGCTTTGGTTTGAGAGATCTAGAAGCTCAAAGGAGGTAGGGTGCAGGTTGGCTATGCCAGACATGAAAGGAAGAATGAAGATGGAGGTGAGAAATGAGCTCATTAGTTGGACTTGAGTTGAACAGAGGTGGAGAGAGGCTAGAAGAGAAGTTTACTGATTTGAGCCACCACCATGGCTCTAATACAATGTTGAGAAGGATGGATCTGGAGCATGGATATGGAGGTTGAAAGACAAAGGCTAAAATCATAAAGACATAGGCAAGAACAATGACTGTCACACAAGTGAATTAGGTTCCAAGTTTAAATACTTGGACTCATAAACACAATCTTATGTATATGGATAATGACAATGATACTTGATTGAAAGGACAAAGGACAACAACATACTATTCAAATGATAAGAAAGTACAATGCTTTATAGTCTTCTGGGTAGGTAGCACTGTCCACCACTGTGCTTATGGAATTCGGTCTCTTCTCCTAGATTGCTTGTATTTCCCTTGCCCATTGCTCCATACAAAGAGGCATACAAATGGGTGTGATTGTCAAAACCCTCAACAAACTATGTACATGCATTTTGAAACCCTAAATCCAATAGTAAAAAAATGGTTTATGGCTCCATTTGGTTGGTCACGTCAAGATGAATGTTGTAATAGGATCACATGTTGAGTTTAGTAGTCAAGGGTTTTAGCATCCCTCAATCACAAGTCTTGATATAAGCCTTGACACTCAATTAAGATAAAATCCTTTCATGTCTAAAACATGTAATAGGATCACATGTTGAATTTGGTAGTAAAGGGTTTTGGCATCCCTCAATCGCAAGTCTTGATATATAAGCCTTGACACTCAATTAAAATAAAATTCTTTCATGTATAAAACATGACATTCAAATAAGATAAAATCCTTTCATGTCTAAAACATGTGTGTTCTCAACAAGTTAAACAAAATAGGGTAATGGAATTACAATTGTTTGCTATTAAATATAATAGGAACGCTTTACTACACATGGCATTAGTGTAGTAATGGGTTCATTTTGTTGACCATGAATTATGTATAGAGCCATACACTTCCCCTTATATTTACTTCACTTGACGGATCCTACAACATGTCAAGTGAAGCTACATACACATAATGCATGTATGTGAATGTATATCTTTGGTCAACAAACGTCTCTTTCGTAATGACCTCCTTAAGTCAAATCCCTTTATGTGATAAGCATTGATGTGAATAGGCATAGTTATATTGGAAAAAAGTTTCCACACCATGTTACAAGATATTAAGATAACTTGAACATACTAAGCTCAAACAACTAGTTGAACAAGTAATAAACTTTGTTAGAACTCATGTTTGAGAGCATGAATTGACCTTACCAAAACTAAATCCATATAATCATCGTGTATTATTATTTTTACACGAAGTGTGAGGGTTGTAGGCATGTACTCTATTTACTTTTTAACATAGACTAGATCCAACTAACCTAAGATAGAGGCACCAATCAGGAGAAGGACCAAACAAGGGCCTAGAAAGTGGGTAGGGCACCCAAGAAGGATGGAAACTTTAATGCTAATTCACAAGGGGCCTAAGCTTAGCCTCTCCTTCTTGGGTCGGACATGCAAGAAGGATGGAAACTTTAACCCTAATTCCTAGGGGGACCTAAACCTAACCCTAATTCATAAGGGGCCCAAACCCTAACCCTAAATTTCATATATAAAGGGGAAAAAAGATCATGGAGCATTCTATTCATGTCTATGCAAACTTTGAGAAACTGGTTATCTTGCTTCTATTCTTCCATATTGTGCAACCATTTCTTGAGAGTGGAAGAGAGAGAGTGAGAGTGTGTGCATGAGTGATCAGGGACTTGGTGAAGCAAAGCTCCATCTCTTGCTTCTCTTGTCTTCTTCCCATCTTGGTAAAAGGTTGAGTTAGAGGTTGTATGTGACGAAAACTTTGTGAGACTAGTGATGTGAAGCCTTCTACTACTACTTCTTCTCCTTCTTCTCCATCATTTTCTCTGAATGATGGGTGTGCTCAATTGGATGCAAAGGAGTTGCAAAGAGGTATTACGAGGATTGTGGAACCATCTTTTGAGCCTTTAAGATTTTTCCTACAATGTGAGAAGGTAAGTTGGTGAGTCATTATTTTCATGAACTCGATAGTCATAAGCATGCATAAAACTAACAAAATCATGGTCTAGGGAGGCAAGCTCTTAACCTTTGAGATTTCAAAGGTTGAAAATCATCAAACAAGGTCGAAAACCATGAAACAACACAAATAATAATTAGATATATGGTTGGCACTATCAGACGAGAAACTTGGGATTGCATTTCTGTCAGATTGAGAAAACACATTAGTCTAACAAAGACCACATTGGAATATTCAAATGGTAGGGGCTTTGGCTCATGATATAGATGTCGCTTAGATTTCCTTCCTTTTTCTTTTTCCCAAATACACTAATTTGTGCTTTTGTTTTGTTGTGAAAAGCAAATGCATTGCTTGTGTTTTGGTTTTCATTGTGGATCTTAAAGTTGAGCAGAGGGAGTCTAACAACATAATCGAATGTGTGCATTACAAGCAACTTGATCAAGGAGACACATGGCTTCAGGAAGAAAGTGATTGACTTGAAGCAGATGCAAGGATCGACTCTTCATCTTAGGAGGTATGAACCTCAAGCCCCATGCTTTGGATTTGTGCTTGATGCTCAAAGGCCCTATGCTTTGGATTTGTGCTTGAAGTTTTAAGCATCAAGCTCAAAATTACTAAATATATTAGGGTTAAAAGCCCACCATTAGTTGCACTCACACACATATCCTTATAGTCAACTCGCAATCCTATCCATCATGCACTTATAGTCAGTCGAGTGGTACACTCACAATCTTATCGATTGTGCACTCATAGTCAACTCCCAATCATCCCATTGGTCGTGCACTTCCATGCATGTAAAATCATCAACTTGGAGTCATTGTCTTATTCAATACTCTTAATCATCATCATCATATAATTTGCAAATTGCAAGCATAAAGGTAACTCACTCATATTGTACTACTCGGGCACAACAATGCACAGCGATACACATAGATTCCATAGGCTAGACACATCTCCTTCTCACCTAGGATAGATGTGACCCTAGTCATAATTGTTGGGGTTAAAGGCGCATGTGCCTAGCCGCCCATGCATTAATTACATTGATGATAATACTTGCATACCCACACACCTGCACACTGCAGGTGGCGGACACCCATCACTATCACTTCATTCTTTATTCTTTCAGTAACATTTGAATAAAGGAAAGGCCAGTCACACATTATGACTATTGGAGTTCCCACATTCTCTCTCTCTCTCTCTCTCTCTCTCTCTCTCTCTCTACCATAGCTCTTGCTTTTGCTCCGTGCTTCCACTTTAGGTCTCACTCTCTTCAACTGGTATCAAAGCCATCTTCCAATAAAATGATGAGAAGACTGAGATGGCCAAGTTCTCGTATGCATTCATGGTGGGCAGCTTAATGTATGCCATGATGGCCACTAGACCTGGCATAGCATTTGCAGTAGGAGTTGTGGCTCCTTATATAGTGACACCTAGCAAGCGACATTGGGACACCATAAAGGATACCATGAGATACCTTAAGGGCACTACAAATATGTATGTTTGTTATGGTGGCCAAGATATTGGAGTCATGGGCTACATAGACTATGTTTATGAAGGGCATACAAATAGTAGAAAGACCACCTCTTGCTATGTCTTCATCTTTGTTGAAGGTGTTATTTCTTGGATGTCTAGGGTGCAAAAATGCATGGCCTTGTCTATTACCAAGACTGAGTACATTGTAACCCCATTAAGCCTTGCAAGGAGGCCTTATGGTCAGGCCATTTGGTGGTAAACCTTGGTATGAATATGACATCTACATTGCATTCAAACTCTATGAGTATCACTCAATTGGTATGTAATTCAATCTTTCTTGTAAAAACCAAGCACATTGAGATTCATTATTACTTCATTACAAATATAATTGAGAGAAAAAATAAAATAGAGCTTGTTAAGGTCCTGACTGACGAGAATCCAACATATTTGCTCACTAAATGTCTCCTAGTAGAACATTATGGCTTTCTTAGGAAGTTAATGGACATAAGATGAGATTATGTCTATTCCTCATCCTATTATACTTCTATGTACACTTTGTACTTTGTTATATTTTTCTTGTTTTCTTCACACTTGGATACATTCGCCGTTAAGTAGGAGTTGTTGAGGATTTAAGGCTGCATGTGCCTAGTTACCTACATTTACTTGCACTTACTGCCCATGTCTATGCACTGTAAGTGATAACCGCTCATCACTATCACTTTATTCTTATTATACAATAGAATAAGAGAAGGCATGTCACACATTGTGATTGTTGGAGTACCCACATACTGATCTCTCTTCTTTGCTTAAATCTCCAAAGCTCTTGCTTGCACTTGTACTTCCACTCCTGTTCCATTGATCATATAATGAATATAATCTCCTTGCCAATTTTCAAAGCAAAATACAATAAAGACTCCAATCTTCACATAGGGTATTTTATGGTAGCTTAACTAGCCAACATTGTCTAGCAAAACTTTTTACCACTTTCATATAAAGGCGAGGTGCAACAATATTTCAAGGTAGGTCACCGCAAGAGGCATATCAAGTAGTTGATAATGTGGCAAAGCCCAAAGAGCTCAAAGCAACATGTAGGACATGGAGAGAGCCACACCCAACTAAGAGAAGAGACAATCAAATAGCATGCTAAGATGGCACAAGTAGCAACAATGGTTGGACAACACAATAATGTGGCCACTGTTGATTTTATGGCAACTATGAAAATGGCAACGACCAATCCACAAGACTCCAATATCATTGTTGGATTGTGTAGGCATATATTAGAAGCAACTATAGCAAATACAACTCAAAAGTGCAGAGAGAGAGAGAGAGAGAGAGAGAGAGAGAGAGAGAGAGAGAGAGAGCAACTATGAGGTAAATTAAATGGAAGTACAATGTTTGGAAGTGCACAAAGAGAGAGAGAGAGAGCAACTATGAGGTAAATTAAATGGAAGTACAATGTTTGGAAGTGCACAAAGAGAGAGAGAGAGAGCAACTATGAGGTAAATAAAACAATGTTTGGATGACATGGAAGTACAAGATATAGGGCCTCATTATATAAGCCAAGTATTCACCTAAACCTTTAATCCTTTATTAAAGGCTACAGTGTTGAAGTTGTTCACACCTAAACACATACTAGCACACAATAAGATGTGTTCACACATAGAGGTGTTAAACTAACAAACATTGCAATCCTTGCATGCAATCATTTGTCACTTGCCCATCTTATGCTATGCCAAGCACATCCTCCACTCATCCCATAGCCCACTTTGACATATGTGCATGTGGATGTAGACAATGCATAGATGTATATCACACACACAGACACAATGAAGAAATAGCACATGCATTTCTTTAGGCAATAAGATTAGTAGAGTAAAATAAGTCTAATATTAGTTTATTTGAATGGAAATCAATAGTGGTCGATAAGTCTTATGTCCAAATCTTTCAACTTTCAAGCCTTCTCAACAAAAAAAGCTTTAAAGATCCAAAAGTGTTAACACTCTACGAGTGAGAAACAGCAAACCATTATAGTGCGTTATGCACAATGTAAATGACATTTCCTACATTCTATGAGGCACAAAGTTGATTCACTGATCCAATGACAACCAAACATTGGAATGAGCACCCAAAGATAACCTATAGACGATACTTCTTGTATGCATATACACTTACTAAGAAGCTTTGTGTTTCAAAAGACGCCTGATCAAAATAAGCTATGTTTTAACATACAAAAGGATAAGAAAAAAGGGTCCATTGAAACATTATCAGCCTACTACAAGTCTAAATTCATACCACCAGCACAAGAAAGGAAAAAGACACACAATCAGGGGCATGCATCTCATTATCTTAACGCCATGCCAGCTGAATAGACAGTAGTGGCTCTTTCCATATCCAATATTAATTGACATAGCTCTTGTCCTTTGACAGCAAAGTCATGATTGTAATGTCCACCAGCCATCAATGCAAGATCTGCCAGTCTATGGCAACACATTTGAGACAAAATGATTTGGAAACACTTACCTTGCCTAAGAGTATCAATCTAAGTCTTTGTAGATGAATAAAAGAGAACCTGGACACCAATTATGGCAGATACATCTTCAGGATAATTGATCAACATAACTTGTGAATCTAAACCACCACCAATAGGAAGAACACTAAGCTCCCATAACTAGACGGTTTCCTAACTTAAATATGCATGCAACTTGATGATAAAATGCAAGATTATTTTCATGCCATTAAGCTTCAAGCAATAGACCTTGAAGATCCGGTTTTGTTGTAAAAATTATATCTGAGGTAATTTGAAGACCTGTACAAATTAGTGGAGCTGGTCTTGACATATATAATGCAGAAGTTGTGTTGCCCAGAAGCAAAAATTTGAACTGCAGTGGTTCAATGTATCCTACTTGCTTCAGAACTGTGACGCTCAAGGATATGACTTGGCCTTATCTTCACACCCTCCAGAAGTAGTCCTCTCTTCCACCGGCCGCCCTCAATTTCCATCATACTGAACTCTAGCTTGACATGCATTGCATTTTCGACTAGAAATTCTCCAGCATCATACTCTGTCCAAACACCAAACACTCTGGTCGGTGTCAGTATCTGTTGTGCAATGCCTGCTACATTTCCTTGCAAGAATCGTGCAGACATTACGAGGTCCCCATTTGATGTGGAAAGGCTGAACCTCACTGGGGCATGAGCCCAGCCTTGAAGGGCACCAGTGACGCTGAATGACACTGTATAAAGTCCAGGCTGGAAAAGCATCTCAAATTGTCCCCGCACTTCAAACCAGCATACAGTTTTCAGGTAAGCACCCTCTTTAAACCTGCCAAACTAGGCACATTGACATCTTTGCTGGACATAAGGTTATAACTGATTCACTATCTTTAATCTGAGCAACTAAAGAGGAGATGATGTATGGGAGGAATGTTAATTTCCTCACAACAGTTATCGTGTTTGTGTATTGGCTGAACAAAGTTGAGATAAACAATGCAACAGAAACTGACCATGAATTTGCAATAGGTTCCCACTTCCAATAACGCAGATCCTCAATCCAAACTATGGACAATGCTCTGGCGGGTAGCATGAAGCATCCTTCACATGCATTTCGATCGACCCAATAAGCCTGGTAGAGGAGAAGCTCACGCATATCAGACTGCTACAGGATAGCACATATAAGGCCATTAATCAAGCTGAGCCAGACAAATATCTTCCAAGCGAATTGTATCAATCGATAATTACCATACATAACCTAATGCAAATCTGCCCTATGCCTCTGGAGATTTATCATGATCTTTCTTATACAAAATTTCCCCAAGATGATATTGATCAGGCTATAGTCGATTGATAATTACCATAAATAAATAGCCTAAGGTAGATCTCCCCCGTGCCTCAAAAAATTCGTCATATTCTTTACTCATTCAAATTTCCCCAAGATGATATTTATCAGGCTATGGTTATTATGTTGAGCACTAAAGTTTTTCAGTGCACAATGGGACTGAACAAGAGCTACGTCATAACCAAATATTGCCTGGTCCCAGATTACAAACTTTCAACCCGAATTGCTCGTTTGTACAGTTAAGCCCTAATCCACTGAGATGGACTTAAACAAAAACAGGGAAGCACAATCCAGGAAAGCAAGCAGACAGAATGATCACCAGACGGCCATCATTGAGGACGATCCCGGAGAGCAACTGCCGGTAAAGATGTTTTCTGGTGAGCGAGAAAAGGGCATGGCTATCAGTGAGGCCATCTTGGATAATCCTCCTGTATCCCACAGGAAGCCGCTGCTCCCAGGCCTCCTCTGCATCGGCAGCTTCTCGGAGGGCCTTACAGACCAGGCTGAGCCGGCAAGCATCGGGGCAAGCCAAGCGACCGATGATGCGCAGGATGCAGTCCTTGGGGAGATCAACGAGACCACGGCGAGGAGAGGGCGCAGCATCGCCGTCCTCACCTCCGGCATCAGACGCAAGCCTGCTGGGGCTGCTGCTCATCCTGCCACCATCGCTGTCGTCTTCTTCTTCTTCCTCCAGATCTCTTCTTCGTGTTGACGATGGTGAGGAAGAAGGAACGAGCGACCCAAATGAGGATCCCATGTTGATTCACAGGTTTAGGGCGTAGGTACAAGAAACAAGGTGATGTAATGGTATGGTAAGGGCCTGCCAAGGTGAAGGAGTTACCTATAGCCTATGTGAAAATCAAAAACTGCAAACCATTCCCCATTGGAGTAAAGTTTATATCCTAATGCAGAGCTTCGACATTCTTGACATATCGATGAGAGCCTCTTCGCGCCAAGAAGCGAAACAATCAATTCTCAAAAACTTTTTTATTCGCTTGACAAACAATGCCAAGGATTTGCAAACTATTGCTAGTGTTGACTTTGTAACTACTTCCAACCTCCACCAAAACATATTCAACATCTCTTAACTCGTCAAGGACATGGATTACAAGCTAGCAACTTTAATTCCTCCTTACATCCAAAGCCTCATCTTGCAAGCCTTCTAGTTCCAATGTAAGATATTTCTACACTCCAACATCGACAACAAGACCTATATCATGCCCTACAACTTTGAGCATGATGATATGCCCCACTTTGTGGACTTATTGCAAGGTCTTGGCCTTTCCGATGTTGGCATACCTTGTACTACTCCATGGACCTCTCTTCCCCTCCTCTTCCCTTGCTCACCACATCGATAAGGCCTTTACAACCCTCTATACTATGGTGTACTCCTTGAGGTCTGCCACCAAAGTGAGTGCATTTCCGAAGGCTTATTTTGTCACTATCTAGTTCATTGATGCCTATTTCTAAGAATGAACAGTGCCGCTAGTCTACAACCTTTTCATAGGAAATCAACTATGCTACCAATCTAGCCATGTTGCTTCCCATCTTTGCCTAGTTTGTTTTATGTTGCATCATTGAAAGAGTGTTCCCTAACCTTATAAAGGTGAAGAAGAAGAAAGAAGCAAGAAGAGAAAATACAAAAACAATAGCATTTCTTTCTTTCTCTATTCCATTTTTCGCTTCCATAGCACGGTGTCTATAGAGAGCTTCATCAACAAGCTCCCTTTTATTTATTACTTTGTCTCATGGCTCTACACAACCTCAATTTTCATCACCCCAAATAGGAAGAAGTGTAGTAGCCTCAACACCATGAAATCTCATGCCATCACAAGCACCTGAACCTACCTTGCAACAATGATAACGCTCCTCTACTTTGATGTGCCTTTAGTTTTCTGGTCTATTCATAGGCCTTCAGATTTTTCACTAAATGCCATAAGCTAGTCCAAATTTTCCATACACTAGGTTGGTTGCCAACTACAACCCTAAATATAGCATCACATACACAATATCCTAAAAGCATAGGAAAAATTATTACCATAGGCATGGTCAAGTAGTATTCCACATTCTCAAAGGCCATAGGCAATGGATACAAAAGGAAGGGACATCACCATGTAGGAATTCATGGTGTAGGAAGCGTGGGACACGATAGTGTCATGTTCAAACTAGGGAATGTCGTGTGCCTTGTTGTCATGATAAAGCACTTGCTCAAACATGCATATGAACATCAGCAAGTTCTTTGCTAATGTTGGAGGCCCCTAATCATTATCATTGTTGCCCATGCCTCGTGCAACAAGCCAATCATTGAAGATTCACAACATTGATAAAACATATCATCTACTCCAATAAGCACCTCATGCACAAGAAGAAGGAAAACAAAAAAGAAAAGCAAAAAATGATTATTAAGTTTCAATACTAAATTATATTTTAATTTAAAAAATCAAACATAACATAAACTAAAACCCATCATTAGGTGCATGCATAAATATAATAGGATGAAAAATTACAATAGTAATGTACATCTAAAGTAATTAGGATGAAAATTCATTTGGAATAGAGTTTCAAAATGAATTAATCAAAATGCATGCAAGGATTGCTACCAAATCTCAAGTTCTTATTTTACAAGTTAAACTCTTTCAAGGGCATATACAATTTTGAAGTGTTGGGTTTATGTGCAAGTTACGTGTGTGTAAATATGCATATCTATGCATTTGTGTTATAAATATTTATTTTGGAGATGTTCATGCATACAACCATGAGAACTGATGGATGCATATAAGAAAAATAATTATGTAAGAAGTTGTGTAATGCTCATCTAGGTTTCCTACAAAAAACTCAATCATTTCTCTCTTTTCAAATCCAAGTGAGTGTGATACCTCTCAATATATTCCAAATTCTCAAAGACTCCTCATTAAGTTGTGCAACATCACCAAAAGAAGTAACCTTCATGTTAATAGCTACCTCTTGAGTCCATTGTGCAATCATTTTCAAATCTCTCTTGTTTGCCTGCACTCTCAAAATTATTGGAATCACTTCATCATAGCTTAAAGCTCTATACATAGGAATTCACAAGAAAGCAAGCACACATAAATATTGAAAAAGCAAGAGAGAGTGCACGACACCAATATTGAATACAATCTCCCCAGATCATTAAGAGGGCTCTCATCAATGCATGTATTTAGTTATTTTGAGTCATCTTTTACACAAAACTAGCCATTTTTACAAAAATAGAGCAAGTTTTTTACTTAATTGCACTAAGGTTTTTGAAAGTTTTTTACATCAAGTAAATAATTAATCTATCTCTAAACCTCAACAATTGTTTGATGCTAAAGGAAATACACCTCACAAATAATAGTCAACAAATAATTAGGCAATGCCATGAAAATAAATACATCTAGTGGTGTGTCTCTAAATAAATTTGAAAAATCTAATGATGCTAATAAATAACCATCAAGAGTCTAGAATTGGTTGAATGCTCAACCGAGCACCACAGGTGTATCCCTATCTAGATTTACACGTCAACCAAGTCTAACACTAAATAAAGTTAATGTGACAATCATTATAAATAAATCATTTGCTACAACACTAAAAATATAAATGATCAAACATCAACTAGCATTTATTAACCCTTGTGAAGAGTATTTATTGGCCCACATGAGGCATACTTAGCCTATGAGGCATATTTATTAGCTCGTGTGAGGCATTCATTAGCTAGGGGTTCTCCTCTATGTGATAGGGTACATTATTAGTTTGGTGCTTTCAAAGTATCCTTTGATTAATTTAAATTTTGTGAAAATCGACATTTGATCTTTTTTTTTACATTTTAGAAAATGAAAATGATATATGTATAATGTTTCTCACACTAACTTTATTTGTTATTAGACTTTGTTGATGGATAAAGAGACACGCGAGAATACATTTGTGGTGTTGGGCTAAGCATTCAGCTCATTTTAGAGTATTCACATTTATTTATTAACAACACTGAATCTATTTATTTAGCTAGATGCATACTAATAGATGTATTTATTTCTATGGGATTGACTATTTTATTGCTAACTAGGATTTGTGATGTGTATCACCATTAACATTGGACAATTGTTTAGATTTAGAGATAAATTACTTATTTAATACAAAAAAGGTTCAAAAAACCTCAGTTGAATTAAGCCAGCCAAAATCTTGATTTGTTTGTGTAATGGCTATTCTTGAGCAAAAGATGAATCAAAACATTAAATGCATGTGCTAAGTAGAGTTGTTCCAATGTGTTGTAACCAATGTTGGTGTCATACACACTCTGTTAATTTTTCCCATATGAGCTTTATTGCTTTCTTGTGTATGAAAGATTAAGCTGTGGTGGAGTGATTTGAATACTTACCAAAAATAAAAAGCTAAAAGGCTACTCCAAAGGCACATGACTACTAGCATGGGCCAGTGGATAAAACAAAACCCTCTAGTTAATAAACACCTCACAAGAGCCAACATGCATTATATAGGCTAATATGCATATTAGGATAATAAATATGCCTTACATGGGCCAATAAATACACCTCACACGGGCTAATAAATGCCTCTTGGTAAAAAGAATAGTTAAATCATTATCGAAGGGGTTTTAGTCAAAAGGTCATATCCACCGAGATTAGAGTGAGAAGGAAGTAGAGAATAGGAGATATAAGAGAAGAAAAAGAATAGGCAAGAGGTACACAAGGTAAAGACAAAGCTCAATTATCAAAAGCATTATGAATTGATAGAACCTAAGAAGATAAACAAAATCCTTGTCTAGGACTACTCGAAGCAATCTCCAAGCATTAGATCTCCTGGAGCTCCTTGGTAGACCAAAAACACGCACCAAACACGAGATTCTTCTCTGCTGCTAAGACGGCAAATCTCATGGTTCCTTAGCTTCGAAGGGGGGTAAAACCCCAGAACACCTGATCAAAATTCTCCCAATTTCTCTGTTTCTTCTTCTTCTTGTCTAGAGTGTTGTTTACTATTTGAAAACTGTGATCACCCGTCACACAAATTTGGAAACTCCTCTTTTTACATGAGATCTCCCAAACTAGTTGAAAAGCAACTTGTTTTTTGCATGTCACCCTATTCTACAAATTTTATATACCATTTTAGGATGTTTATAAGAAATAATATCCAAAATATCAACAATATGCTAAAATTGTCCAAAAATCCCATATTTTGGAACTATCCATACTATGGACACTAACACTAATTACTAATATGGCATTGAATCTCTAGATCAATAAGAAACCTGGATGATGATGCACTCCAAGGTTTTTCACATTGTGTCTGTGTAGTGGCACGACATCCAACCCTTTTGAATTTGCACATCCTCTTGTATGTACCAAAGTCCTAGTTCTCACTAGATTTAGAGTCCTCCTCATCCTTTGCAACCATATCCTTTACTTCTTCCTCTTCCATATCATCATGGCTAGCCCTTGTATGATGGCCACTATTTTCATCTAGTTCTAGCAACTCATAGGCAATAAATTCCTGCCGCTTTAATAATTTGATTCTTTTCTCTACTATTGAAATTCTTATAACTATCCCATCCAGCTCATTTAAAGCATAAGTAGCATTATCAAACACTTATCTTACCACATAGGGTCCAAACCATCATTTGGAGACTTTATGCATAGCACTATGCTGGTTTTCCAAACTGATGTCATAAGCCAACATCCAATCCCCATCTTATATGTTTCTTAGCCTCAATATATGTCTTTTTTCAAACATTTCTTGTTCTATATCCTTGTTGCCCTTAGCTTTGCAATTGCTACCTCCATGTCTTCTAACTTCCTTTCTAATTATTTAATATATAAGGCCAACAACTCCTCTCAATTCAGCTCCTCTTCCCAAGGTAGCACACTCCATGTGATTTATATCTCTTCTATCAGCATGATAGGTTTTTGACCATATATCAATTCAGTAGGCATATATATTGTAATAGCACTATAAGTTGTTCTATTAGCCCACAAAGCATAAGGAAGCAATTGTGGCCACTCTTTTACTTCTCTCCACATGCTTTTGCCAATGCCTTCACAATAAACGGGCAACCTCTTTCACTTTTCCAAATTCCTTCAGGGTTATAGGCTAAATTTAAAGCAAGCTTTTTCCCCAATTGTGCAAAGAAATCATGGGCTTCATTCATAGCCAACTCAGCCTTATCTGTTGTTATTTTTTCCACATTGCCATATCGATAAAATATCTCTTCCAAGAAAAGTACACATTGCATTTGTTGTCTTGGTGTGTAGAGCTCTCCCTTCCACTTGATTAGTCAAGTCTTCATGGGCAAGTACAATATACCTCATTTTTGTCAAAGACCTGTAGGCATTGTGACTTAATGCACCATCCACTTAAAATGAAGAGACATGGGATATGTGGGTTGCAATCAATCATGATGTCTCACAAATGAATACATTTGACATGTCGTACATGTTTCCACAAAGTGAGCAACATCATTATACATGCCTTGTCACCAATATCTTTCTTTGATCTTTGCAAAAGTACCCCAAACACCTCTATGGATAGCCCATAAGCTTTCATGAAACTCCTGCATAACATTTACTTGTGAAGCTCTATCACCCAGAACTCGCAATGGCATACCCTGTTTCTTCTTAGCATGTTTCCACAAGTACCCATCTTTTAAGAAAAACCCATAGGCTTTCCTCTTGATCTTCTTAAACTCCTCATCCAACCACTCTTCTCCCTTTGTTAATGTGTTGAGGCCTCCTATATATTTGTCTTCTAGAAACACTCCTACACAATATACATAGCATCTAAAGTGTTTTCTATTTGCTATCCAAGCTTTTATTAGTGTTGTAGCAACTCCATGCATTGCTAAAATCACTCTTATAGCACTTGTACTTGATAAACCAGTTGTTGTATTTACTGCATTTAATGTTGTCCTTGCATTCATGAGAGCTGTACATGTAGTTACAACAACTGCCAATTTAGTTTCACCAATCAAATGTCATTTTCAGTAGCAAGAAAATCGTCTTCTTCCTCCTCATCCATCATCCCATCTTCATTCTCATAGCTTGCTTGAGATAACACGTCTGCCATTAGGTTATCTCTTCCTGCAATATGTTGAAATTTGAGGTTCAAAGATTTGATGTATGCAATCCATCGAAGCATAGCAATGTCTGAGGTAGCACAACTAGTAATCATACCCAATACCAACAAACAATTAGTCTCAATGGCTACACGAGCACCCATAAAATAATCCTTATAAAATTTAAGGGTTGTCACAATTCCCCATAATTCTCTTTTTACCTATGGATACCTTCTTTGTCGTTCAATCAATACTTTAACACCAAACCAAATTGCATATCTTTGCCCTTCTTCCTCATCTTGCCCAATTGCCCATCCAATCCCAATTTGGCTTGTATAAACAAGACTAATGATAGGCTTCCCATGTGAATAATCAATCTTTCTCAATGTAGAAGTAGATTTCAAGAGCTGCTTCAATTTCTTCATTGCTTTCTTATGCTTCTTTTTTTGAGGATTCATTACGAGGGGAGACCTTTGATTAGTATGTGCTACATCTTACCTAGGTCTCTTAGTAGTAGGTCTATTACAAGAGCAAACAATAGTGGAGCTATTGGAAAGCCTTGTTTAGCTTGTCTAACTAGATTGAAGGTGTTAGAGGAGATTCCATTAATGTTAGCTGTTGTCATGACATTGGACAAGAGTGATCTAATCATTTATACAGATTCACTACCAAACCCCATTGCCCTCAGTACTTCCAATATTAACTCCCATCCTATTTGGTCATATGCATTCTTAAAGTCTAGTACCAAGTTTGGGCCCAAGAATAGTGCAAGATCCATAGAGAAGATGAGGTCCAAATGGCATCATGGATCTTTCTTCTCTAGAAGAAACCATGCTGCATTGGTGAATGACTCTACCTAGGATGAACTTGATCATTTTGGCCATGATTTCATAAATGACCTTGAACATCATGAGTGGGCAAAAGTGGGTGATTTTTCTTCTCTCCAACAATTTAGGTATCAATTTGATAAGCCCCATATTCAATTCCTTTAGAAAAGATCCACTAGCCTTGATATAATTTACCAACTAGGTGATGTCCTCTACACACACTTCCCACAAAGCTTGGAAAACATCAACTAGAATTTCGTTTATCCTAAGCGATTTTCCTACTTTCATCTTGGAGACAACAAATGAAAGTTATTCTTGAGAAAATGGAATTTTAGGGGTAATGCCTCTCCTTTAGGTATGAGCATTGGCTAGCCTCTAAAAAGGTTGATTCCCATCCTTATTTAAGGAGATACTAGTGAGGACACGTGTGAAGTGAAGGCTCTCCAAAAATTCACCACCATCCTTTGATGATGTTACCTTCTTCATCCTTGATGACTATGATGAACTCCCTTTGTTTTGTTGTCTTCAAAGTATTAAGGAAAAATTTGTTTTGAACATCCCCCAAGCAATGCCCACGTTCCCTTGAGTTGAATCTTAGATGCATCCATCTTGTCTTTTTTGATTTGTTGCCAAAAACCATCCACTTCTCACTATAGTTGCTGCATGCAAGCATCCTCAAGATTGATCATTAAGTAAGAGATTTGTGCTCTTTTGAATTTCTCTCCTCGGACCTCAAGTTGCCTTCCTTGTTTGGCCTTTAATATACCCTCATTTTTTGCTAGATCGGTTACCCCCTTAATGGCAGCATTCCAGTTTTGCAAAGGGCTTCCTCCCTATCTACTACATTACATTTATCCCCAAATTCTTTTACAAAACAAGGGTCTTTTAAAAAAGAAACATTAAATCCAAACATGGGGGGACCATTGCTTTATCAAACCCATAATTTGGATCCATAACAAGTGTTGGTGGTAAAGGCACCTCTCTGCCTAGCCACCTGTGTATTACTACTCTGACAATACCCGTGCGCCTGCACACTATAGATGCAGCAAGTGCCCATCATTGTCATTTCATTCTTTATTCTTTTAGTGACATTTGAATAAAGGGAAGGCCAATCACACATTGTGACTGTTGGAGCTCCCACATTGTGTGTGTCTCTCTCTCTTGCTCTTGCTCCCACTCATGCTTCCACTTCAGGGCTCACATCCCTTCAACTGGTATTAGAGCCTTCTTCTTTGTGAGCTCAAGCTTGGTTCGGCACACTCTTAGCTTCCATTCAAATACCTACAACAATCATCTCTTTGTTGGCAGGCATAGCCACTCTATTAGAACTTCCTATCGGTGGTATTAATCCTTCCACTCTTGGCATTCAATTTGAGTGTTAAGTTTCAATTTTGGATTATTATAACAATCCACAGACTATCATAAAATAGGGCAGCACTTATCTTTGATGTCTACACTCATTGCCATTGGTTGGATGATGCCCGATTGATGCTTATATATGCGGGGATGCTATGTCATTGCTTGGAGTTGATTTTGGATTGATTTAACCACTTCATTTACTTTGTTTGAGCTAGGGTTTGCTGGCTGGGAATTCAAGGAAGCACTATATTTGATGCTTCTATGGTCAGTTTTGTTGATCTTATGATGTCTGGTTATGCTAGGGTGATGTCTACATGTATGGGAATGCTATGCCCATGTTATGGGTTGGATTTGGAGCTGATTTTAGTATTGAAATAACTTGGGTTGATGTTGTATTCACTACTATATACAACAAGGCTGAACCTCTTTTAATAGGGATTTTATATGTCTATTGCTTCTGGCTATGATTTGGGTGTTCTATATGCACTATTGATGTGTCCCATTGATGCTAGTACATTGGTATATCATATGCCCATGATTTGAGGTGTCTTTGAGCTTGATTCAAGGACTAATTTACTAAGTTTTGATAGTGAATTTATTGCTGTAATAACTAGGGCTGAAGCCTATTTGGTATGTGTATGCTCTACCTATTGGTCACGTGTGCTTCCTGAGTGAGTCACATGACTACACGGATGTATATGGAGGTTGGCACATATCTTGTATTGCTTTGGAATGCCTTTTGAGCTTCGACTGAGCTCTGTCTTGGTTGGCATTTGATTGACATTGGTCTACTGTGGAATACTTTATGACAATCATTATGCCTATTGTCTATGCTTCACCCTTCGGTACATGCTTTGATGCATATGTCAGAAATGCATGCTCCTTACATTGTTTGTGTTTGATTGCCACTTGGAGCTTCAGTTGGGCTTTCATTTGTATACTTTGGAGCTCTTGGATGCTTATTTGAGTTGTTAGAGATTTGACATTGACGGTTACATGATGTACTAGGTGGTATAGGGGATGCTTGACCCCGATCCCTTGTTGTGGATGCTCCGTTGATATACAGTCTTGGCTCCATGATGCCTTACATGATCACATGCTATCTTTGAGCTTGGTTGCTCGAATGTCATCGATCTTTCTGCCAATGGGAGCTTCATGCTATCTCTGGATATTGCAGAGCTTGTGGTTTATGCAGTTGAGCTTCTTGAGTGGATGAGACTGGGATCTTTTACATGTCTAAACTCTTGATAGATACTTGTATGCATTGGATGCTTTTGGGCTGATTTGATACATCTTCTCTTTGATCATACACTGACCTTTGTTAGGTCCTATCAATTAGGCATACACCTAGCTTGGGTTACTCTCTGAGTTCTTTATGCCACTGCTTGTATCCTTCTATTGACATCGATTGCTTTGACACATTTGGGTGTTTGGTTCATGGTTCTTGGTTGCTACAATGTTTGTTACATGCATGCTCAAGATTTGACCTGGCAGTCGTACTTGACTTTGGATCACTATTAGCTCATTGTTTGCTCTCTTTTTCTCACTGCTGTGATTTATTACAACAAGCTATTTTATACAATTTGTGATGTATTTATTGAGCTTAATCATGTCATTTTAATGTACTTTTGGAACTATTTGGTGGATAGCTAGTCATTTTAACAGTTTCTATTATTTTAAGCTTGGTTTGGTAGTGGTTTTGACGTGTTTATTGCTAATTACAACATGTTGTTTTCTACATAGTCTATCTCTATGTTTGACTCATTATGGCTAGTCATCTCAAAGATATGGCTTTGTTTAACATTGCCAAGTTGGATGGTACCAACTATGGCTACTAGAAGTCTCAAATATGAAAGGTTTTGGTGTAGAAATTGTAGATTAAGCCACTAAGCAACAAAGTTTTTAAACATGAGAACATGGATGATGATGATTGCGCTAATTTAGATGCATTATGCAAGTCCACTATCATTTTATCACTCTCTAAAGAGGTCCACAATAATGTTTTTGAAGATGAAGATCAGAGTGCATGGAATCTATGGGAAAATATTCAAGAACTTTATGCAAAGCAAAGCCTTGCTTCAAGATGTATTGGCTTAAATAGTTGATGGATCTCCGCATGGAGGGGACCCCATTATCTGCTCACTTTAGCTAGTTTCATTCTAACATGAAGAATTTGCTTCAACAAGGTATTGAGTTTCGGGATACTATGCATCCTTTGTTTCTGCTTGGCACTTTACCTAAGTCTTGGAATGTATTTTACATTGCGATCTATACCAACAAACTTGATGAACAAAAATTGAAAGATGTAGAGAGTGCTCTTTTGACTGAAGAAATTAACATGAAAAACAATTATGATTCTTGCAGTTCACATGCTTTATCCATTAGAGGTGGCACAAGTGGCTAGAAAGATAATGATTGTCATGGCAAGGACTCTCAGAAGTCCCAATCTAAGTCACGTGATGGAGCAAGTCTCGTGGACATAAGTCTGATCTTACATGCCATTATTGTGGGAAAGCACGACACATATGGCCGCAGTGCCATAAGATGCACAATGACAAGTTCAAAGAAAAGGGGAAAGAAAAAGTGCAGGAGAAATCCAATGATTGTAATATTATACTTGCAAAGTCCAGCATAAAGATTGAGGAGATAAATGTCATATAGCATGAGGAGTCCAATGGTGACTACATCTTAGCAGCCTCTTTGTGTGATGTCTCTCAATTGACCAAGGCTCAGAATGTTGGCTCTTGGATTCGGGTGCATCTTTTCATGTGGCCCCCTACCATGAGTGGTTTCATACCTATCACAGTGTATCTGGTACTATGTGCTTAGGTGACGATCGATCTCTTGCTATTGTTGGCATTGCTAATGTCACTCTAAAATTTCCCTCTAGTAGTAACACTTTTGTTCTGTTGCATAATGTACATCATCTACCCACCCTGACTAAAAGCCTTATGTTTGCTGGGTAGCTTGATGATGCAGGTTATCATATATGCTTTGGTGATTCTACATGGAAGATAACTCGTGGCAGGCTTATTCTCACAAGAGGTGCCAAGTCCGGCAGCCTCTACCCCTTGGTTGTATCTGGTACTATTGACCATGTTTTGGCAATGGGTTCTATCCCACATGTATCTCTCTAGCATGCTCGTCTTGGGCATATGTCCCTTAAGGGAATGAAAATGCTTAGTGCTCCTACAGTATCTTTCGCCTTTTGACTACTCGCATTTTGAGTCGTGTGATCATTGTTTATATGGCAAGCAAACTAGGAATTTGCATAAAAAGTTTTGTATTCCACGTATGGGTGAGCTATTGGCTCTTGTGCATTCAGATGTATGTGGACCCATGCCCTATCAGTCATTAGGGGGTATGAAGTACTTTGTCACATTTATTGATGATTATTCATGTAAGATTTGGGCTTATCCCATAAAGCAAAAATCTAATGTCTTGACCATCTTTCAGCATTGGCTTGCTCTCACCAAGAATTAGTATGGGCATAGGCTAAAATGCCTAAGGATCGATAACGAGGGTGAGTACATCTCACGTGCCTTTGAGTAATTTTGTGACGAGTGGGGTATTTAGCGTCAGTTGACTGCCCCTTACACCCCTCCTAGAATAGTATGGGGCTAAGCGTATGAATAGGACTATCCGGGAGATGGGTCCGCCAGAGTATACTTAGCTAAGCAGGCTTACCGCAACATTTTTGGACCGAGGTAGTCTCTACTGTCGTGCATGTCATTAACAAGTCACCTTGTAATGCCATTGACCTCTAGGTTGCAGAGGAGGTATGGACATCAGGAAAGCCTCCCTCATATGCTCATTTGCGTGTCTTTGGATGTGAGGCCTTCTGCCATGTGCCCAAGGACAAACTCAATAAGCTAGATCCTAAAAGTGTGAAATGCATTTTCCTTGGCTATGGAGATGCAGGTGAGATGGGATATGTCTTTGGGATCCGCAGGTGCGAAAAGTGATCCGCAATCATGATGTTGTGTTCCATGAGGACAAAATGCATATGCAACAATGTGAGAAAGTTATTGAGATATGTAGGGTTATCTTTCAAAAGGAGTCCCCCTGCTCCCTCACAGACAACTAGACAACTTGCACTAGTAGTAGTCGATATCCTCATGGCTAGGATGTTAGACAAGATGTTGGATAGGTAGCACAGCTTGCATTGAGGCATTCTACTAGAGATAGATGACCTCCTGACCGCTATGAGCTCTCCATAAATTATGTCTTGGTTACAGATGCAGGAGAGCCTCTCACCTATGATAAGGCTATGCGCAGGGGTGACAGTCACTCCTGTGAGAGAGGGCTATGTAGTCTTAGATTGACTCGTTGCATAAAAATCGTACGTGGGATTTGGTTTTCTTGCCTAGTGGCAAGAGGGCTTTGCCTTGCAAGTGGGTGTACAAGTTGAAAAGTACCCCTAGACACCCCATGCCAGCATATAAGACCAAATTGGTAGCAAAGGGTTTTAAGCAAGAGTATGGTGTTGACTTTGATGAGGTCTTCTCTCCTATGGTTAAGATGACCACCCTACGCTTAGTCTTGGCATTGGCTACCTAGCTTGACTTGGACTTGTATCAATTGGATGCAAGATGGCTTTCTTACATGGGGACTTGCATGATGAGATATACATGGAGCAGGCTAAGGGCTTTGCAGAGCTTGGCAGGGAGCACCTTGTGTGCAGATTGAAAAAGAGTCTTTATGGCTTGAAGCAGGCACGTAGGGAATGGTACCACAAATTTGATGCATTCATGCAATCACAAGGCTACAGCCGTAGTGCTATGGATCCGTGCTTGTACACAAAGAAAGCTCGTGATGGCTCATTACTGATTTTGGTACTCTATGTGGATGGTATGCTTTTAGCAAGAAAATATCATGATGAGCTAGATACTCTTAAGGCTCAGCTTAAGAAGAGCTTTAAGATGAAAGATTTGGGACATGCCTCTCATATACTTAGTATGTGCATTATGCATGACAGGTCTCAGGGACTACTCTATCTATCACAAAAGGAGTATATCCATATAGTCCTTGAGCACTTCTGTATACATGATGTGAAGCCTATTGGTTGTCCATTGCCTTCCCATATGAAGGTATTATAGGCCGATTGTTCGCAGATAGATGAGCAAAGGGCCGAGATGGCCAAGATTCCCTATGCATCAGCAGTGGACAGTCTTATGTATGCCATGATAGCCACCCGTCTAGATATCGCATTTGCAGTTAGTGTTGTGGTGCAGTATGTCTACACATGGCAAGAGGCATTGAGATGCCATGAAGGGTGTCATGAGGTACATGAAGGGCACTACTAATATGTGTATATGTTATGATAGCCACAATACAAGAGTCATGGGATACACTGACTCTAACTGTGCAAGACATGTAGATAGTAGGAAGTCCACTTTTGGCCATGTGTTCACTTTTGTTAGAGGTATTGTTTCATGGATGTCCAAGGTGCACAAATGCATGGCCCTTTTTACTACAGTGGCCAAGTATATTGCAACCACTGAGGCTTGCAAGGAGGCCATTTGGTTGGGTCATTTGGTTACTAACCTTGATATTGCAAATGCTATCCCTACATTGCATTGGGATTCTATGAGTGCTATCCAGTTAGACAAGAGTATCGATCTTCCATGCAAAGACGAAACACATTAAGGTGAGGTATCACTTCATTCGAGAGGTCATTAAGGATAGGTCTATTGACCTTGTTAAGATCTCAACTGACCAGAATCCTGCAGACTTGCTCTCGAAAAGCCTCTCTACAGAGCGCTTTGCCTTCCTTAGGAGGTTGATGGGCATTGGATGAGATGACATCTTTTCTCATCCTGTTGTGTCTATGTATATGTTGTACTGTCTTTTCTTTTTTTCTTTTCACTCCTCACTGAGGCAGATTTTCCTTTAAGTGGGAGGTTGCTGGGGGTAAAGGCGCCTCTGCCTAGCCGCCTATGTATTACTACACTGACAGTACACCCGCGTATGCACACTACAGGCAGCAGGTGCCCATCACTGTGACTTCATTCTTTATTATTTTAGTGTCATTTGAATAAAGGGAAGGCCAGTCACACATTGTGATTGTTAGAGTTTCTACATTGTGTGTGTATGTCTCTCTTGCTCTCGCTCCTTCCACCATAGCTCTTGCTCCCGCCTCGTGCTTCCACTTTAGGGCTCACCTCCCTTCAACAAGCACAAAATGAGCATGATTTAAAGATGTGATTTCCATGAGAATTCAATACTTAGTTTCTAGAGAGACCCACCATCCACCCTTGGCCAAGTAGAGATGGTCTATCTAGCCGCTTGTTGCCACATCTGGCTGGTCTACCTACTATGCTATGTATAAGGGGGGAGGTTCTTATTATCCATTATCAATGCTACATCAGCCAGTTCATGCTTATGAGGGAATAGATTTCCTCCTCTTGCTTTAGCAGATTTCTTTTCCCATGGCAAATTCCAAGTTTAGCAACTAGCCAAACAATTGACAGAGGGGTTCTACTAAAGCACAATTGGTGAAGCTTCAAACTCATGTTGAAAATTGTAGATACCAAATATTGATCATGAATTAGGATGAATTGTTGTGAATAGAGAATCTAAATCTTGTGGATCGGCCACAATTTTAGATAACATGAATTTTCATGTAGAAGACTATTGTAACAATGTCATACAAGAAGTAAAATAAATTCACGAGCTATTACAATTAGTCAAGATGGATTAAAAATAAGTCAAGTTTCCAAAAATTAATTTTGACTCAAGTACATTACATATGGGTAGGAAATCATTGCATTACCTCTTGGATGTTAAGTTTACGATCCTACATAGGAGTGAAACAAGACATATTAGGGTGTATGCTCCTTTTCTCTCACTAACTGAAAAGGACATAATTTTTGCTACCCTTCAAATAGTCAACTTTTGAGTTCACTCTCTTGACAACTTTATGCTTTCTTGCTTGTTTTACACACTTTAAATCTATGCTTGCTCATTAATGTATACAATGTTTGTGATTGTTTAGGGATGAATCAAGAAGCCATTAATATGTCAAATTAAAAGGTAAATTAGGACACACAAGCACTATGTGTACTTGTGATGATGCTCAATTTGTTGATAAGCTCACAAATGAGAAAAAGGGTTTGGAGAAAACACACAAAATGGGAGTAACTCAAGGACAAAGACCTTGGTATCTTCTCACTTCCCACATGAACAATACAAGGTCTTACGAGTTTCTATGCAAATGCATACCTTATCTCTTTGTAATTCAAGGTTGTTTTTGGGTATGGATGACTTTAATATGGATTCTAGTGTATCATATATGTAGGGTGGATGAAAATTTGACTTTGGAAAAAAGTGTAAGGAAATTTAGCAAGGCCTTTTAAAAGAGATGCATGAAGGTTTGGTGGCAAAGGCACAAAAACTTGTTGGCTAGACCCTTGGAAGTTTCTAGGATCTCAAAGCTTCAAGCTATTAACTCCTATCAAAATTTTCATTGGCTATAATCAGCTTATCTAATTTGTTTTTAAGGTCTTTAATCAACCATCTCTTTTGGTTTAAGCCCCTTGTTGAAGGTTGGATGATCAAGAGAAATGTTGTCAGCGCTCCTCTCTAAACATATCCTACCAAGTTAATGCCTTGGGTAATGCCTTTGTGGATGACCTCTTTCCCTCTTCCCATTACCTTCTAGATCATAAGCGAAAGTCAAAGCCAGTTTAATGCCATGTCTAGATAAAAATTCCCTAGCCTCATTTGCATCCAACGCTCTTCAATCTACATGAACCTTCCCAACACATTCATACCTGCAAAAGATCTCCTCAATCTACATGAATCTTCCCAACACATCCATACCTGCAAAAGATCTCCTCAATCTACATGAATCTTCCCAACACATCCATACCTACAAAAGATCTCCCCAAGTAGAAACTTGAATATGACACTGGTAGCATTCGTCCTCAATGCTCTACCCTCAACTTGGTTGGTAAGATCTTAACATGCAATAATAATATATCCCATCTGCCAAAGTCCCATCAATATAGTTACCAAATCAACCACCCACTTGTAATGCATACAAAGTGGATTGTCAGATGAAGCTCATCCCTATGCCAAACTAAAGAATATAACTAGCACTCCTTGCATGTCTCAACAAAGTGAGATACATCTTTGTACATCCCTTTCCACCATTAAAATTATTTGATCTTCTCATATGTAGCCCACACACCTTTGTGACCAACCCATATGCTCTCATTAAACTCTCTCATAACCTACAGTTGTGTAGTCGTATCACAAACTGCTCGCAAGGTAACCCACCTCTCTTTTTAGGATTCTTCCATAGCAACCCATCTCTTAAGAAATATACATAAGTCTTCTATCGAATCGTCATTAACTCTACATCCATCCATTCAACCCTCTTAGTCAGTGTACTCATGTATTGATTAATATCTAACCAATCACCTGTAGAGAGATCCTCTAAAAATGCCTCAAATGAAGAGATACAAAATGTGTTTAACCATAGTTGAAATCTTAAGCTCTCCACCCTCTACAAGAAGTGTATCTTCATCCTCACATTTGGCTATAGAAAGTATATTAGTCACAATGGGAAAGTCCTTCCTACAATATGTCTAAATTTTGTATTCATGGATTTTATGTATTCAATCCATCAAAGCATAACAATGTCGAAGGTAGAACAACTAGTGATCATCCCTAACAGAGGCAATAAATCAATTTCCATCACAGTAGAAGCACCAATAAAGTATTCCTTGTCGCACTTAAGAGCACGCACAACACCCCAAAGCTCTCTTTTGATTTTATGGATACCTTTTTTGCCTCTTGTTCAAAACCTTTGCTCCAAACCAAATAGCATACATGTGCCCCTCCTCCTCATCCTCTCCAACAACCAACTAATCCCTATGGGACTAGTATCGACTATAATCACAATAGGCCTCCCACAAACATAATCTACCTTCCTGAGAGTTAGAGCAATCTACAATAACTTCTTCAACTTTGTCATAGCTCTAGTGTGCCTCTCATCCCAAAATAAAATTTTCCCATTGCGAAACAATTGATACAACATCTGAAATATGGGCAAAGTATGGAATCCAAATCATTTAAAACACACATGCTCCATGAAACCTCCTCACCTTCGAGAGTGAAGTACAAGTCTCAGCAATCTTCTTGATGGCATCCACCTTAGCATATGAAGCTTTGCTACCATTGTAGCCATACATATGCCCAACAATAAGCACTTTGTTCACCCCAAAAACTGATTTCAGCCCTAATAAAGTCAAATTCACCTCTTCCAACCTAGTCAAAATCTTCTCACAATTCATAATAGGGCCTACCACAAAGTGCCTACATCTATGAGCACCCAACGTCTCATCCTTCTCTTCTTCTGTGCAACCCTTAACAAGCACATCATCCAAGAATGGCATCGTAAGCTGAGGGACATAATCACATAGGACCTTATACATGGCATTCATCATATGCACTATAGAATTTGTAGCCCCTATGGCAAAGTATGCATCTTAACAAGGTCCAACAGAGTCTTCATGCTTGTCAAATCTCTACTCTCCAAGGAAAGCTAAAATCGATCATATCCTAAATAAAGATCACTAGAAGAATATATAGCTTGCCCTACAAAAGGCTCAATAAACTCATCAACAACTGGACTTGCACCAACATTCCTAGTAGTCACCTTATTCAGTAGCTACAAATTTTGAATAAACCTAAGAGACCCGTTGTTCTTAGGCACTGTGAACCATCAATTCAAATAGGATGTTGAAGATGGCTCAAGTATCCCCATTTTAATCCTCTCATTCAATAACTCAACTAATGTTGGTACATGTGCTTTAGGCACTTGAATAGGTCAAAGATTCCAAGGAATGTGAGGAGCAGTGAACATCACCATCAATGCCACAACCTTAGGATCTACACATCCAATCTCATGTGGGTAAAGTGCAAACACTCTACCATGTCTCTCCAACATCTCCATGAAACACTATCTTTCAACAGGAAGTAAGAACTCCCCATTTTCAATATTCAGTTCTGCCAATGTTTGTGCTCAAAACTTATTACCAACATTTGTCACATTCCTCAAACTTGTCTACTTTGCAAGCCTCTTCATATGCTCATCACTATCTAAAGGCAATGGACCTGCAACTGGTTTCACCTTTCTATCCATAGTCTTGTACTTAGTTTGCACCGTGGCTTCATTCTTTTTCTCTTTCAAATCCAACTCTTGCTATGCATACACAACGCTCAACTTTGGTGATTGAAATAATTTAACATTCCTTATGATAAACTACATCAACCAATGACTCTTTTTATTGAATATCCTTAGCACTCAACCCTTCTTGTTGCATGAAGCCAATAATCTCATAATACATGTCCAAGGAATGCACATGCATAAAATTGGAACCACTCTGCATTTCACTTTTTAGCACATCCTCAAGCTTAGTTATAGTGTCTACACAAAACAATCCATCAATGCACTCATCATCCAATGATAAAGCCATTTTCTTCGATTTCCTCTCTTTTCTACATGCATGGCAACATCTAGGCAACTCTATAACCTTATGAACGCAAATAAAACTTACTGTCATAAGGCTAATAAAACCTGAAGAAAAATGCAACATTTCTAGAAGGGGAGAGTTTTTCCCTCCCTGTACCACCATCATCCAACAGGACAATGGTACCTAATGAAAATCTAGCTCTCTTACAAGAAGAGGGGAATCCCACAAGGTATCCATGCTTCTTGGGTGATTAACATAAGCTGACATAAATTACACAACTCTTCTTCCATCTTTACTACAAACCCATGCACATGCAAAACCATCATCAACGAACTTTGTCTCCATCCGTGCCTCAGTGATGATAAAAGGATATCCCAAAATAACATCATATGAGCATGAATCATATACAAAAAATGGCAAACACCCTATACATCACCTATAGTCACTCTCATACTCAAACATACAACATACAGCTCTCCTGCAGTGTTATTGGCGGCTCTCATTCACCACCCATGCTCAACATCACCATGCCATTTTTCACTCTCACAAAGATTGCATACTATGACATTTACCTCCGATCCATGATCAAGCAATGCAACACATGCCTTCTCCATCTCACCAATCTTTACCACTATCTTCATGTGGTTGCTCATGCCCGATGACTCCTAGAGAAATTACTACAAGGAATCATCACATGTACATCATCCTCTACATAGTGCACTAGATGTACATCCTTCATAATCTTCATGTGTTTTGCAGTATCCTCAACAAGAACATCATAATCACTCTCATTAGTCAGTTCCTCAATTATGATGCCATGCATATTTGGTTCCTCTCGAAGTCTGAATCACATGTTTCTTCCTCTTCATGATTTCTATAATCTCCTCATTGAAGCTTTTTTTTTTTTGCAATGCCCACAATCTCTCCTATAGTGAACTCAACCTTGTTGCTCAATATCATTTCTTCTAACACCTTCTTAATATCAATGCGGCTAGCTCAATATCTAAAGCAAGCTTGTAACTTGTTGGCTTCATAGTCTCCTTCTTTGATACACCCTCTATACTAAAAACATGCTTTGGTCTAGAAGGCAGTGATGCAAACTCATCCACTCTAGTCTTTTTGGAACTAATAGGAGCTCCCTCATCCCTCTTTCTCTTCTCCTCAATAATCACCTCTACACCTTGAATTTTTGCTAGATATGCATAGATCGAGTATGTGTCAGTCAAAGAATCCCATCCAATTTTTTATCTAATACAGTTCCTTGCATTAGACAAATCAATTTGTTGCACTTTACCCTTATTTGTAGTTTGCAATGCAAAAGACCATGACTCTTATTTGCTTTCCAGTTTCTTTTGAATTTCAACACCATAGGTTGAAGCATCACATGTGGCTACAAAAGATGTACGAGTAGACATATCCTCAAAGAGCTTTCTCATACCACCTTTCCCAAAGTTAAAAGCAATAGGTTTACTTGTCATGGATGCACATATCATCTGATCTTGCCAAAATACCAACTTCTTCTACTCAATATCCTTGAAAGACACATAGTCTTTTGCACTAGTGTGATAAGGACTATTACACCATATACATCACCTCACAAAAAGCTTTTTAGATGGAGCTTACAAAGGCACAGCTCACCTAGAATCTACCAACTGAGTCATTTTAATCTATTGATCCTCAACACCCTTAATCAACCTTCCCATAGCATCATTGTTTCGTATAATTAGTGCAGAAGCCAAAGGCTATGGCCTAGGCAAAGTCTCAGGCCGTAATAGAGGAGTAACAAAAGTAGAAGCAAGAGAAAGCATAGGAGCAAAATAACAAGTTCACAACTTGGATTTCCACATATGCCTTTCATTCAACGTAAAGGCTACATCCTTCACAACCTACCAATCTGTCTTAAGCCCCAGCGAAATAGTTTTATCTTCTAATAGTTCCTCCAATTCTCCCTACAATGTTGAATCAACTGCCTGCAAAAACAATTTCACTTTTTTTATTGTAAAGCTACTTGCTCTATAGCATCTAAATGATTGAACTTCTCTTCGAAAGTCTGGAGTAGCTCTTATGCGACCAATCCTTTATTGGGCTTATACACCCACTCCCTAATTGACCTTTGAGTATCCAACCCTAGGTCCTCCAAGAAGTACTCCTCCTTCAGTGATTTCTTGAATACATCCCATAAAGCATCCTACCTATAAAGCTTATTAATGTGCATTTTCAATGAAGAGGTCACAAGATTGATTGACTCAACAAATGTGTAGGGACTCCAAAAAAGTCCATCTGTGCCTCATACAATTTCAGATAGCCTGATACATTTATGCCATCAAAATTTTTATTTTCATGAACCACAGCTTCCAAAGCTTTCATTGCAAGATTCTCATATTGCGTGTTAGCATGCACTTACATGTGTTGCACGATTTTCTATTGATGCAATTGCTGCTACTACTACAATTCTTGCTCATGTTGTTGTTGTTGCTACTACATATCCATGTCCAAAGCTTACAAAATAAATGCCTCATATCATCCATAGACTCAAGCATAGCTCTAGATCCCATTAAATCTCCCATCCTAATTTTTGACATGGCTGCTTCACATTGGGTTCACTATATATATCAAAGTTCAATCGTGTCAAGCCACGAATCCACAAAGGATAAGAGGTAAAGCAAGATGGAAGATGAAAATTAGGACAAGCAAGGAGACCTTATGAATCTTGTATTCGCCAAAGAAAGACTCTAGAGTTGTGGATTAGTTTGCAAGTATTTTCTTTTTCAGCCAAATTGATAATGGAATCGATACAACATAACAATGTTTGATTGGCATATCATGAACTATTATGTCCTTGCTAAATTTGAGAGTGATGGATTAAAGGACAATTTGAAATTACATATATGGCTTTTGGACTCAAGAAAAGAAAGTTCATATTTTATCCAAACAAGTCAACATCGAAGTGCATGCTTCACTAGCTCATCCTCCAGAGCTTTCTTATATTTCTCCTTAACTACAGCAACAAGATCAATTTCTTCATTACTGCTCAAACCACTCCAAAAAATGTTACATGCCAACTCACATGAAAGAATGCCCCTATGAATTCAAATCATAATACACTTCCACAGCTCTCCATGAATTGCTTAATTACAAATAAGCATCTATGAATTTTGTATAGAAACACATAACTAGCTATAATCCATTTGCAACACTCCATATTCAGACTATCTCATCGAGAAATGAATTTCCAAGCAACTTCAGTACTTCTTGTAGTTAATGTTTTGCTCTTAGCATACAACTCTACAGATTAGCATCATGGTATTGAACAATAACCCCACAATGACATTCAAATCTAAGTTCTTATGTTAAGAACCCTCCACTGGATATGATTTCAAAGCTTTGTCTTTCTACAACAACTGCTGGCGAAGAGCATCATGATTTAGCTTTTCTTCTCTTTTGTCAAGTTCAAGATGGTGGAATCTCTCCTCCAAAAAACTGCATTAGACTTCCCATAGCTCAATACTGACTAGCCACGGCTTTTCAAGTTGCTACATGAAGCAAGTCATCCACCCACTGCTCCCTACTATCCTTAGAGATCAAGATTTCCATGGTCACTAAGTCATATTTGCCAACCAATGGACAGCAATTTGGCCTACAGAAGATGTCACTAATTCATATTTGGCGATGACAGACAATAGTTTGTTGACTTGAAGAACATGTCACATAACAAGCAACTCCGTTTTTCATTTTCATGCAAGCTAGTTGGTGTTGCAACAATGAAGAGCTGACATTGCTCCATTGTCATCTTCACAAAGAATATGAGATCTTTTAAACACAGGCAGACACATTTCATATTCCCTACTGCAACATAAAGAATACTTGTCTTGTTAGAACAACCCTTTCTCCTCATCTACCCCCAAAAGCATATCCCCAAAAAGTCACTTTTTCCCCATCTTCTCCTCTCTCAACAAAAAGCATGCCATAAAAAATCACAATCTTCCCTAAAAGAGGCAGTCTCCTCCCACCACATTGCTTCATAAGACTAACCTCTTTGAGATTGTACTTAGAAGACATTATCACAAGATATAGGCAAGATGAAGTGGATGGTTGAGTTCACAAGTGCCAATGCATCCCATCCAAACAACTGGCTATGTTCAACCCCATAAGAAGAGTTGTTTTCAAGTAATACTATCCCAATTATTTTTTATGTCACATCCTTTTCCTTTTCTTTACACGTGATTGTAATCTACAAAATACAATAGTTTGTAGGTTCCTATGTCATCTTGTTGAATTAAATGACATTAACACAATACTTGCCATTTGCAAGTCATTTGACCATTTTGAATCTACTTGCTTTTTGTATATGCACATTGTCTTTATTTCATAAAAACAAAGATTTAAAATAGTAAAATTGAGTTTTTGGAACATGAATGAATGTGGTCTCATAGCAAAATTTCAAGCATTCAAAAGCTTTGTTTGGCAACATCTATGTGCAAAACCGCTCTTAGTGTTGTAAGCGCATTGGGCTCTTAGGGCCTTTGTGATGTAATCACCTTATTGTATGCAAAAAATATTTTTACTAGGGATATGGAATCTACTCCTATAGGTAGTTTCTTTTGAGAAAGTCATTTAAAAATAATAATGAAATGTCATTTTAAAATTAATATGTAAAAATATGGTTATTAGGGGTGCCGTGTGTCATCCTATGGTGCCCTTGATAACCTCCTATGACTATGCCATGTGGCATTTTGGCCATCTTGCTTGCTCCTTTGACTTTCGCATGCTCTGCTTCACACCTCGGCCCTCCCACTTCATGCTCAGCCTGACTTCACCCTACTTCATGCCCACTCCACCATCCCCCATACACCTCCATTGCACACCTCAACCATCCCCCACATGCCAACGATTGCACATGATATAAGTGACTTCATTGCAATCATCCTCCCTTTCAGGTGATTGTAAGGAGAGCAACTAGACATTGAAGAGGAGTCACCAAAACCACCAGTATTATGTCTGTGCCTTCTTTTCTGATGTGAGTGTGCATCAACGATACCTCTACTTACCATGTGAGGAAAATAGAGATTAGGATTCTTTAGGAGCACTCATCTCCATTCATTCTCTCTCTCTCTCTCTCTCTCTCTCTCTCTCTCTCTCTCTCTCTCTCTCTCTCTCTCTCTCTCTCTCTCTCTCTCTCTCTCTCTCTCTCTCTCTCTCTCTCTCTCTCTCTCTCTCTCTCTCTCTCTCTCACATACACACAAAAACATATAGACCCAATAGTGACTTTTAAAGGGATAGAATTATAATTCATGGGAAAAATTGCCATCGTCATCACTATTTGTATCGCTATTAGCGATGCGATAATTCGTCACTATTTTCGACACTATGTGCATCACTATTAGTGTCGCTAATTAGAACAGCGACACTAAAAGCAATGCTAATAGCGATAGTTGCAAATTAAATTTTCGACATAAACAACAACGGTTATAGAGGGGGGGAATTAGGTGGCAGGGCATGTAGCCCTACCACCCTTCTAGCTATATGCACTAAATATTATTGTATAATTCATTTGTCAATGTCACGTACATCTAATGTTTAGAAATTGTGCATCGGATTTTCTCAAAAAAAAGAAATCCTCTAATTGCAAAAGCTATATATAATTAATTCAAAAAGGTATTACGCAATGAGCTTTTTCACTTGCTTAGGCCCGAGAAGAAGAGCTTATGATTGCAAAAGCTAGATATAATCAATTCAAAAAAGTATTACTCAATGAGCTTTTTTATCACTTGCTTAGGCCCAAGAAGAAGAGCTTCACTTCTTGTCTTGTATCCTAACTCCATCATAATACTTTCTACCTTTGAACAAACATCCATTCTCCATACTTCTCCCTTTACATAATACTCCATCATTTCTTCCTCTTCTTGGACTCCTTCAAGTTGGCATTCCTCGGGATAGGGGTAGTTGGTATAGAGGTATTCTCCTTCTAGGTGGTGGTTGATGGGGAAATATTCAAGGTAGTAGTATCCATCTCTTGAAGGAGGGTATTAGTTATAGAGGTATTGGTCTTTAGGGTAGCCTTCTTGGTAGTAGACTTCACGTAGTAGTTGAGGTAGTAGCAATCATCTCCTTCTTATTGGGGATGAGGTGTTCCAAGATCTAGGCTAAGCTCATCCTCTCCCTTTTCTTCTTCTTCTTCTTCTTCTTCTTCATCTGACCATAATTCTTCATCTTTTTTCACATGTTTCTTCTATTCTTGGCTCCTTAGTTCTTCTTTGGTCAGCTTCACTCCATTTTTTATCTCTTGGACTCTTTTGGCTCTCATCTGCTTCAAGTATGGTTCGGCTGCTCTATGGCTTCTTTGAATCTAGAGGCAGTATCCCAATTCCACCTCAGTATGATTTCTTCTTGTAGCTTTGTATTGGATCTTAAGCCATCTTCACTCGCCATAGCCTCTATATGTGTGTGTGTGTGTGTGTGTGTGTGTGTGTGTGTGTGTGTGTGTTCTCTCTCTCCCTCTCCCCCTATCTATTTCTCTTTCTCCCTCCCCCTCCCTATCTTTATTTCTCTCCCTCCCTCCCTCCACCCTCATCTATATACATACATACATACATACATACATACATACATACATACATACATACATATATATATATATATATATATATTCTCTCTCTATCTCTCTCGCTCTCTATTTCCTCTTCTTGTCTTTATTTTTCTCTCTCCTTCTCCACCATCTATTTCTCTCTCTCTCTCTCTCTCTCTCTCTCTCTCTCTCTCTCTCTCTCTCTCTCTCTCTCTCTCTCTCTCTCTCTCTCTCTCTCTCTCTCTCTCTCTCTCTCTCTCTCTCTCTTTGAGCTCTTTCGCTCTCTCTTTTGCTCTCTCACTCTTGCTTTTTTACAAACTTGTAAAATGCAACGCTCGGGTCTCTCTCCCCTTTTTTATTTCTCTCCATCTCTCTCTTCCTTCCCTTCCCTTCTTCTCTTTGTTTCTCTCCCTCCTTCCCTTCCCACTTTCACTCAATGCATCTCCTTGGAACTAAAATCAAATACAAAAAATAAAAAGCTTTAAAAACAAAGATATTGAAAACAATGTCTCCCCACCTCTCTTTATCTCTCTCTCCCCCCTCTCCCTTTACTTTTCTCTCTTTTCCTTCTCTCATTCTCTCATTTTTTTCCTATTTCTCTCTCCCCCTCTCTTGCTCTTTATTTTTTTCACTTTCTCCCTCCCTCCCTCTCTCTCTCTCTCTCTTCTTTTCACTCTCCTTCCTCTCTTTACCTCACTCTTCTTTTCTACCTCCTCCTTTTCTCTTTCTCTCTATTTCCCTTTCTTTATTTCCTCTCTCTTTGTTTCTCCTCCTTCTCTGCCTTGTTGTTTCTCTCGCTCATTCTCCTCTCTCCCTCCCTTCATCTCTCATTTCTATCTTCCTCTTTCTTTTTGTTTCCTTACTTCCCTTTCTCTCCCTTTTTCTCTCTTCCTCTCCCTTCCTTCTTCTCCATCCCTCCTTCCCTCTCTTTCAATGTATCTCTTGCAAAGAAAAAAAAGAAATGAAGAGAACATAAAAATAAAGCAAGAAGAGGCAATGTACCTACCTCAAAGGCCCAAAGATGAAACCCTTTGTGCCTTCTCTTCACACCTTCCCTCCTTTCTCCCTTGCACACTTCTCTTTCTTCTTCACATACACCGACAATGGTGATGAGTCTCTCTCTCTCTCTCTCTCTCTCTCTCTCTCTCTCTCTCTCTCTCTCTCTCTCTCTCTCTCTCTCTCTCTCTCTCTCTCTCTCTCTCTGTGCTTTGAGCTCTCTCACTATCTCTTTCATTCTTTCTTGCAAATGTTTTCGGCAAATGCCATGCTTGGGTCTTTGACACTTTTTTCTCAGAGCAGTGTCGATATATGCATCGCTAATAGAATTTGCAGCACTAATAGTAACACATAAAGCGACTCTTTTAGTGAAACTACTAATTTTCGTCGCAAATGGCCATTGCTATTCCCCATTTCCTTGTACCGTCTTTCTCCATTCTTTTCAATTCTTTATTTTTAAATAGCTATTATTAATAAAATATAAAATATAATATGGATGTAAGATTTTGTATTACATATTACTACTTATGATTATATTTTATTGTTATTTGGATTTTTAAAGAGCTCTCTCTCTCTCTCTCTGTCCTCTCTCTCCATTGTTATAAATAAGATACTCAATATTATTCTTTAATATTAGTATGATTTATGTTTTGTTGTGTGTGTGTCTATGTGTCCTCTCTCTCCATTGTTATAAATAAGATACTCGATATTATTTTGTAATATTAGCATGATTTATTTTTTGTTATTCTTATTATTGTATGTTATTTTACTCTCCAATCTTACATTAATGATTTATTTTATTTAATCAGTTGAGATATGTTTGCTATCACAATTGAAATTTAAATTGAATTAACTTAATTACTTAGGTTATTGTCAATGTTTATGTGTTGTAATCTATCATTCACTATTATTATTTGTAATAAAATATGTGGTTTTTTTGTAACTGTAAACACTTTTAATTAATCTTGTGTTTGTATTATGTGTATTAACATTATTTATGAAAGTTGCCTACTAATATGTGTGTTAATATTATCTATTAATGAGTGAATATTTTTATTTATTAATGTGTTTGAATGTCTATTTATTTATGTGTTTAAGGACATTTGGTCTCTCTAATATTATTTTTGTCACAATGTGTTTTTCCTACAATTTATATGCTTTTGATATCTAACTCTATGCAAATTTTCAAGATACACATTTCTCTCATTTTTTTAATATTATACACTTTCTCTCTTTTTTCTTTCTTTTCTTTTCTATACATGTAATTCTTTTAAATATTTTTCTAACATTATTTTCATTCTTTTATACACTTATTGCACTTTTGGTTTCATCTAATCAAAAGGTTTTTACATTATGATATCTTTCTATCTCTATCATATGTGTATGGATATTCAAGCTTTCATGTAGAGTTAAAGGTGTGTTTCTTTTAAAGCATGAGAATATTGTGTTTATTAATAATTCAATGCTTTAATGCTCTAATGATATAAGTATTTATTAAAGCTTAAATACTTTAATGTATTCATGCTTTAATGGTCTAAATTAAACGTGTGTTTGAATGGAAACTCAAAGGTGTTTTTATTTTTATGCATGAGAACATAGTGTTTGGTACTTTAATACTTAATTGATTAACATATTTATAAAGTTTTAAAGATTTAATATTTTAATGCTTTAATGATGTATATTAAAGATATGTGTATTTCAAGTGACTCTCTTTTTCTCTCTCTCGATGCAATAATTTTAAAGTTATGTTTTCAAATATTCAAGTAAAAGTATCATGGTTGCAAATATATGTTTTAACACTACTCATCATGCAACTTGAACTCCATTTATCTGTAGTTTTTTGTGCTCTTTGACTCCAAAGCCAAGCCAAAGTTTTAGCTCAACCATGTTAATGGTAGATAATGATCATCTAGATAATGAAGATAATAAATTTTCTACCATTTTTTAAATTAAGTTTACATGTCTTACTATTTTACAACATATATTTTGTGCACCATGGAGTATGTTGAGTCATACAAGGTGAGAGACAATGGCTCTCTCCTTCATATTGTATTAAGCGCTCCTAATGCTTGGATGAATGTGCACAAAATGAATGATATGGCTAGAAAGAAATCAAGTGGTCATGCTCTCAAACGTATTAGAGGATATCACAACTATGTTGGATCCTTAATGATCTTATATCACTTAGATACCATTGATAATAGATTGAAGACTTTGAGCAAAATCAAAGTGCTTTTATCTCTTTTTCTAAGAACTTTGATGATCATTTATGACGGGTTGAACAAACATTACAAGATAAGGATGATGGCAAGTTGATGGATGTAGCATGTTACTAAGTGAGATGAAAGAAATAAGGGGATACATAGGAGAAGTATGCAATTCATAAGTTCTAATCAATCAAAACTTCTAAAGATCATCTCAAGAAGCTACATGAACTTGCTAGAAGAAGTGACCATATTGAGGATAGAGTATGCAAGCTACTTGGTCACACATGTGTCAAATTGCATAGAACAAATAGTGATTATTTTCATGTGCAAGTTGCATCATTTAAGATCTCTCTCAATAGATTTTCAACCATATTAACCCAAATGAATTGTAACATGGCTTTATCCTCAATGCAATAGTTTTAGCAAGCATTTGTAATCTTCCTCTTCATTTTGGTGAATAACTATGTAGAAGGATTTAAAACTTTTATAAAAATTTGAAATTTGCTAATTTAATTTATAATTTTTGTTTGAAAATCTATTTACTATTTTATCAAAATTTGAAAGAATAGAGGTCTCTTTGGAGGATAACGTTTTTGCATTCTTCTAATGCATACACTCTTTTAAAGTAGTGGGTTTTCAATTCAACAAAATTTAAAATTTTAAAAAGTGATTATGGAATAGCTTAAATAAGATAATTATCTACTGCATAGATTATTGCTTTGAAGATCATGTTACTTTTTTTTTCAAAATTTCTCATGGATTTCTCTTAGATCATTGTGATCTTACTTGTAATAAGATCATATTGGTTTATTAATTTTTATTGGTCCTTCTTGGTCCCATATATACACACTCCCAATATTCCAATCATGTTGGTTTTTTGTACTTTGCTTGGTTTTTATTCATGTATGGTGATGAATAATCATCACTATATTTTTTGCATTGTATTCTCTTTGATTTTCATCCACAATGATTCCTTGAACTTGGCTTATGATGAATGAATATGCATACATATATACACAAATACACATGTACACGCGCGCACGCACACACACACATACGTGCACTCTCTTATTTATATTTATAATATGTAAAAATATTTAGTTATATGTTTTTAAATTTATATTCATATGGTATTAAACATGTATTTTTATAAGTATATTTATTGCTCCTTAAACTTGGCTTACCATGAATAAATATGCATACACCTATTCACATATACATGTGCACATGCACGCACATATACACACTCTCTTACTTATATTTATATTTATATTTATATTTATAATATTATTCCTATTTTATTTTTATTTTTATTTCAAGTTTATAACCTTTCTCTAATTTTATTTAGCTTTTCAATGATGAAAAATACATTTGATAATGTGTTTCTCAATATCTTCTTCGACTATGCTTTTGTCAAGGTTCTTTAATTTAGTATATATATATATAGTGTGTGTGTGTGTGTGTGTGTGTGTGTGTGTGTGTGTGTGTGTGTGTGTGTGTGTGTGTGTGTGTGTGTGTGTGTGATTATTTCTCACGATAAAGAGAACTTGCTCTTTCAACAAAGAGTGTTGCACTTTGTGTGCAAGCTAACTCTTTGATAGTTTGTCTTGGTAGACTTCTTGCAATGTTATAACCCTAACAAATCGTCACATAAGTTCACCATAATATCCATTCAAAAATTCAAATATATTATCACTTAAATTCCTTTTTTATTTCCTTTGAAGAGACTCCAATGTTTTAGATTAATATGCTCTTTGAAAATGGCACAATGTGCTTTTTGATTGTTCCAAAACAAATATAATTGATATGGATTATTATTTTTTTCAATTTAGTTTGTCCACAATAATGGTGCTTCTAATACATTCTATGAGTACAATCCATATATTAACTATCCATAGGCATAAACTCAAAGTTACTAGTGGCGAGCATCGGTACATCACAAGGGTTAGAGCACAATTACAATGGTTACATTGCCTTGCAAGAGATAGACATGAATACAATGTAATGCAATATTCGATTTTGACAAAAGAGCATGCTTGGTGTCCAACAAAATGAGACTCATAGGAGCAATATAAGTGTTGAAATGCCAGGAGTGCCATATCAACAAGATTATCCAAATATAAATAATCCATGTGGTGGGTTAAATGCATGTAGCCAAGTGCTTAATGCCACTAGGGCTAAGTGTAGGCACATAGCAATATTTAGAGTACAATTACAATATGCTCAACAACGTGTAATGAATGCAGATGGATATAGCATTATCCAATATCATCAAGAATAAATAAATAAAATTGATATGGATATTCAAATGGCAAGTGTGCAATATAACTATATCGTCCATGAATTCATGCACATGGAAGTATTGGCATCTACAATTGGTCAATAAAGCAATGCAAGCTTAAACGATATAGATATTGGGATGCAAGAAGTACCCATCATGGGAATAATCCTCTAGTGTTTATTCCTCAAAATGGTGGATTTTGCCCCTTCCTTCACTAAACGCCACATAATTTAGAAATTTATCAATCAACAATTGTTTTTCTCTTTTAACAACTAAGTGCACATACTATTGGTATTCTTTCTAAGGTTTATGAGCATTGCATGGTGAAGATGTGGCATTCTAAAACAAAAATTGTGCATTCAATTTCAACTGAAACACATTATTGTAAAGGTAGGGAATTTTCTTTTGCCACCCTTGCAACAATCACCACAACCTCTGCATAGTTTGTTGGATGGCTCACATCCATAGAGTGCATAATTTAGAAAAACATATATGCATACAATTGCACTTTGGCTTTTATTTCAATGGACTCAGAGATATTGATGGGCTTTGCCTCAATATGGAAGTGGCTATACTTTTCATGTTCATGGTTCAATATACCATCGCATAGGTTTCCTATTGCCAAGTAAACATGGAGGTCAAATGCCGAAGTTTGCACAACTTCATATTTACAATACCAAACATGAGTTGTCAAATCACATGGGGGTTATGTCTAGGCTTCGGCCAAACTTATTAGAGGGGCTTCAACAAATGATGCATGACCACAATGTTGATGCTCAAGTATTTAGATTGGTGCACACCAACTTGCAAGCCAATCATTCTATTGAAATAAGAACATTAATCTTTGAGAATTGATCCGCTTTTAGATAATATTTTGTCCTACTAATGAGTGAAGTTGTGGCAATCATGCTTGGACAAGGTGCTGATGATTCTCTTGAATATCATTGTATTCAAGTTTGCACTGGGCAAGGGTATTTGATTACAATATCTAACTTGCATAAGGCCTATATACCTTTGTTGTATGTACTCCTCTTTCCAAATAGAGAGGATGGATGGCATATTAGGGTTCCTTTATAGATATGTAGATTCCCATTTAAATGTTGAAAGTCTCACAAACAAAGATTATGTTACTCAATTGCAATACTATGCTTTTTGACTTCATATTTGAGGAGACACAAATGCATGTCTCTTATGTGGTGGCCGCTTGATACAACAATACATTCTTGATAGGTACTGTCATATTGAGAATCGACTTAGTGTCATCATAATTAAGCAACTTTGCAAATTGAAATATGTAGGGGATTGGTTGATATAATACAATGTGATGGATGTAAATGATAATAATATTAATGAAACTTATGTGTGCAAGAGAGTATTGTTGCCATTCTCATTCATGGGTGGGCCTACATTCATATACTAGTTGTATCAAAATGCTATGGCCATTGTGCATAACAAAGGGAAGTGTGATTTGTTTATCACCATGACATGTAATCCTAAGTGCCAAAAATTTACAAATGCTTTATTTCCTAGACAATCTACATACGATTGTCTAGATTCGATTGCATGGGTTTTTCATGAGAAACATAAGGATAGAATCGATAGTCAAGAAGGAACTATTTGGCAAAGTTATTAGGTATGTATCTATTATAGAATTTCAAAAGAGGAGCTTACCTCATTCACATACACTATTGATAGTAAAATCACGATTTAAACCCTTGGAACCACAACATTATGACAAATTTGTATGTGTGGAGCTTCATGATAAACAAAGATTTCCATCTTTATATGAGACTATTACTAAATGCAATATACATGGTCTAGGTGGATCTCTCAAAGCAAAAAGTTATATTTACATGAGTGATAGTGGATGTACAAAGGGCTATCCAAAGAAGTTTGTATATGAAACTACAGTTGATAAAAGTGGTTATCTTTGTATATGGACGTCGAAATGATGGGAAATAGTACCCTACAATACTTACTTAAGTTCCCAAGTACAATGCTCATATAAATGTGGAGTGCACGGTTCCACATCTACTAGAACTAATAGGTTGGATGTTGATAAAATTGAGAGGTACTTGGATGCATGATATGCTTTTGCTCCTAAAGTGTGTTGATGGATATTTGAATATAAACTTCATAATGAGAAGCATGATATACATTGATTGCAAATACATGTACCTGGAGAAAATAATGTTATGACACTAATAATATTCAAGATGTGATCCAAAATGAAAATGCTATAAAAACTACTCTTAATAAAGAGTTGTTTACTTGCAATCACCTACATCCTAAGACTAACACCGTTTTGTATCAAGACTTTCTAATGTATTGGGTTTGAAATTTAAAAAAAAGGTACAAAGAGAAAGCAAGGAAATATTTATGGTAGAATATATATAATAGCTCCTACATGTAGAGAGACATACTACTTGTGTTTACTCCTCGTTGAATGCAGAGGATGCACTTCCTTTGAGGTGTTTCATATGGTTGACAATGTGATCTATGCCACATCTAAAGAGGCTTGCAGAGCCAAGGGTTTGTTAAAAATAGATGGTGAATGGAAATTCTGTTTACGTGAGGTTGCATTAATGCAAACAATTGTACAATTGGGAAGTTTATTTGTGAGTATTCTAGTGTTTTGTTCACCTTAACAGTCCTTAAAATATGCAAGAAATTTCTTATGCCTAGGATGCATATGATTTTCCTTTGCGTGCAATTCATTCACCCAAATGAGATATGATTTAGTATTCTTGCGCAGTGCACGTTTTGCTTGAGTATGCGAAAGCAGTGGAAAAATATGAGATGCATGCATACCATATAATGTAATAGATTTTCCTTGAAAATTAATATTCATTGTGTGCGTGGAATAATCTATATTTGGATTATGCTGGTGTCTCCATGGCATTCCTAAAATAATGTCGCTTGACTGTAATGGGACAACTAAGAAATTTCTTCTTTCAATGTATGCACCAATTTGAATTTCTAAATCCTGTACTTCTTGTGTGCCATTGTACCTAGTGCCTAAAAATGCAGCTTTTATGCGATAATGCGTAGGTACAGTATGCAATTTTAATTCCTTTACCAATTTTGCTGAAATAAAGTCATGGGTACTACCGTCATCATGCAATATAGTTCTTTCTTTTCCATGCACCAAACATTTCATAGTCAATAATGAATGTGGAGTAGGCATACCTGGTAAAGTGTCGGAAGTAGTAGTAGGATCATCCTCATCTTCAATAAAATCTGGCATATCCTCATGCTCGTCTTCGTCCATGGCTCCAAGGTAGTTGATATGTGCTGGTGGCTTCTTTGAATGACAATTTGCTGCGAGATGCCCTGGCTGGTGACACTTGTAGCATACTATTGGCTTGGCTTTGGTTACATTATTTGCAATGGCTGGAAGTCTGGGTACATTTGGATTTGCTTGTGGAATAGGCTTAGAATTTGGATTGACAGTGGATGGTAATGCAAGTGGTTTAGGCCAATTCTTGCGGAAAGATGGTGATGAGAAACGACCTGGATTAAACCTTCTAAAATTGTAATTGAATTGTTTAGATCCATAATTACCGTTGGCTTGGAATTGCTGTGGTCGTCTATCTCTTCCGCGTAACTTATCTTCAGTGTCGTGAGCTAAGGAGATGGCGTCTTCAAGAGTAGCAGGCTTGAACATGTTCACTTCAGCGTAGTAATGTCCAAGAAGTCCAGACATATACTTTCGCTTATGTGTCATCTCTGGTACGTCTTCAAGCATGCGTAGCTGTAGGAGTGCATTCCAAAAACGCTCTGTATACTGTGGAATATGCTCACAATCTCGCTGTTGAAGTAAATCCCATTGCTTGATAGCCTTCTCATGAAATTGCGGTGGAAGGAAATTTTGCATGAACTTCTTCTTGAAATCTTCCCAAGTAGCAGGACATTCTATGCTCTTGCGGACTATAGTCCACCAAAGTGATGCTCTGTTTATCAGATGATTAGTAACACACTTGATTTTATCTTTTTCGGGATAAGTTTCCTCATGGAAATAGTCATCAAACTGGCTAATGAAAGATAAAACAGTCTTTCCTTCTCGTATGCCATTGAAAGTGCGAAACTTGAAACTTCGTTTACTTATCTTGGATTCCTTGCGAATGGTTTGTGCTTCAAGAGTGGCGTCGATGGTACATCGAATCAAATCTTCAGCTTGTGGTTCTTCTTTATCGGTGGACGCTCTTTGAAGTTTTGTCAATTGCGCTTGCAATGCTTGCCTAGCCCTTCGCTCTTCTTCCAATTGCAGCATGATTAGATCCAGCTTTTGTTCCATAGTAGGCTCAGGTAAGTCGTCTTCAGTCATAGGATCATCCATATGTGGGGTAGTCATCCTGTAAAACTCAACAAACCTTTCTCACTCAAAATCAGGTTAGCGGGATGAGCGTAGCTCAAATTTGGGGTTACAAGGCTATGTATTTTTGGGTATTTCTTTGTATATTTTTCAGAAAATCTACAATATTTCTGTATCCGTTTGCTGAAAGTACTTCAACGGACTTGTAGATAGGTAGAACAGCTTGTTGCGAACAACTTTCCAGTTCAGAGTTTTTGCATACGAACAAGTCTTCTATGAGTTTTAAGCATTAGTCAGTTCTGATTTAGTTTGACTTGCAGAGTTGCAGACTTAGCAGACTTGCAGAGTTGTTGACTTGCTGAACTTAGGCCGACTTACAGAACTTACAGGACTTGATTTCAATTGACTTGCTGAACTTGTCTTCAGAAGTGCGGGACATGGAGTAAATCAACTTATCTGCCCTGTATAACTTGCAGAAAGCCTTAAGCTTTAGTGATTAAGCTTAAGCTTTAATAGCTTAATGGAGGACTTAGCAGGCGGCGTAATTTTTCGTGGGGGGGGGGGGGGGGGGGGGGGTGTTTTTCACGTCGGGTCTCCTCCAGATTAGTCGATTTGATTACTTGTTGATAGCCAAGCTTCATAAGCTTTCTCTTAAGCTTTTTTTGAAAGAAATAATGATAAAATTAATGAAGCTTATCTCTGTAACTCCACGACTTGATGATGGAGATGTATGAGTGGTCCTCCGCCTGCAGAGCCTGGTCCTTCGCGATCTGACAGTGGAAACAGGGGTTCTTGATCGCCAGAAGTCTGCCTGTATCAACGGTTCGCGATGAGATTGACTGTAGAGCCCGTTTGTTCCTAGAGCTCCGCCTTCGCCCGAGATTGGTAGCGATTGGAAGCTCTTGATCTCTGCTCCGCTCTGATACCACTGATGCGCAGATCGGTCGCAAATAACTCACGTAGTGAATCCCTGAAGGTCCCCAAGAACAATGAACTCTACCTTTTTGCACAAAAAACAATGTAAAATACATGCTTTGTGAAGCGCTCACACAAGGCATGGGGGAGATTGAACCCAATTTGTCTCTTGCCTCTTGTCGTGCATGCTTTTACATTATTTTTTGTGCAAAAAGGTAGAGTTCATTGTTCTTGGGGACCTTCAGGGATTCACTACGTGAGCTATCTGCGACCGACCTGCGCACCAATCCTTTATGAACAATTTTATGTCAGAGTTAAAGAAGAGCGAATATTTTCATGTGGAGAATGTATATTTAATGATAGACAACAAATTTCCTTCATGGCGATAATGAATGTTGTTAATATTGGTTCAAAAGCATAACTTTTTTCCTCGATGGACCGGGAGGTTTTGGAGAAACGTTTTTATACAAGTGTATACTTGCAAGGCTCTATAGTCACGCTCACATTGCCATAGCTATAGCATCCTCTAGTATTGCAGCATTGCATTTGCTACATGTTTGCACGACCCATTCAAAATTCAAAATATCATAGCAAGTGAAAAATAACTCCACATACAATATACTTGTCTAGAGTAAGCTTGCAACATTACTAAGAGAGACAAGTCTTATTTTGTGGGATGAAGCTCTAATGATGCATCATTACAATTTTGAAGCACTTAATAGAACTCTCAAGGATACTATGTGGTGTGATAAGCCATTTGGTAGTAAGGTTGTATTACTAGGTTCAAATTTTAGGTAGGAATTGCATGTTGTAAAAAAGGGTAATCGTGAGGATATTGTTGGTGCTATTCCAGTTTGTGGCAACATATCAAGTTGCTAAAACTTGCACAAAATAGGCAAGTGACTATAAATGAGGATCACTTCATTGCATGGTTGCAAGGCATCAAGGATGGAAAAGATATTTATGTGGTAATTACATGTCACAAATTCCATCTACAATGCTATTGAAGGGAGGGAGGACCTATGTAGGACTTGATACATTTTGGCTATCAAAATGTGCATCGCGTACATGATTATTAGTCATTCTTTAGTAAACGTGCCATTCTTGCACCTCAAAACAATGATATGAAAATTTTGAATAACCATGCATTACATTTCATGCCAAAAAAGGTTAAACAACACTATAGTGTTAATTCCATTGATCTTGGTGGTGGTGTTCCTCTTCACATATCACTACTAAAGATAAATGCTCCAATAATGTTGCTCAAAATTTTGAATCCTTCAAAAGGTTTATGCAATGGTACAATGCTCATATGCAAGGGGGTATTTAACAACAAGGTCATTGACACAACAATAATAACAAGCACCAATGTTGGGGACTCATTGGGGATAATGTGTTTATTCCAAGAATAAGTTTCATCCCAAATACACCAGAACTTCATTTCCCTATGAAACGTTTGCAATTCCTTATTTGTTTGGCGTTTGCAATGACAATTAACAAATCTCAAGAATAAACATTGCCATATTTAGGGTTGTATATGAAAACCCATGTCTTTACTCATGGACAACTATATATTGCATTCTCTAGAGTAAAGCCACTAAACAATTTGAAAGTTCTACTTAATGAAAAAGAGGACATAGTATATGATATCATCAACATTGTGTACAAAGGAGTTTTACAAAAAACTATTGTAGCCGATTGAAAAGGAGTTCTTATCTAATTTGGTTCTTTACCTAACCTCTACCAAACTTTTCTTATTTGGCCATTACCTTGCATATGTACAAAGCACTTCTGTATAATAAGAGATGAACTTTTTTTTTTTGTTCTTTAATAAATACTTATTTGAATTGTGTATATGAATAAGTATTTCAATTTCACTTTGATGAAACTTGTTCTCTTTGCATTTTTATTATTTCTCTTCATTTCCAATGCGTATCTTATATTTATTTCCAAAGCAAAAATTTAATAATTAGTTTCTTTATTGCAAACTCGTCTCTTTTGCTTTATTGTTTGTGGTTTGATAATTTATTGATTCTAAAGTATAATAAGTTTTTGTTACTTGATATAATAAAATTATACTTTATAATTTATGAGGTATTTTATTTTTTTGAAATAGATAGCCTAATCAATATTTGAACAATATGGAGCTTTACATTATCAAAAGTAGTCTCTTTATTGCAAACTCGTTTCTTTTGCTTTAATGTTATTTGTTAGTTCTTTGATTCTAAGGTAAGACAATTTTTTTCTTGCATAATATAAGAGATTTTAAATTTGATCGCTTGTGTTGTTGTTGTTTTTTAATAGATGACCAAAGATTATTTGAATACTATCAAGCTTCAACTTATCAAAATTAGTCTCTTCATTAAGACTCATTTCAAATTTGCTTTATTATAATTTGTTAATATTTTGATTCTAAGGTATGATAACTTTTTCTTGCAAACTCATTTCAATTTTGATTTATTGTATTTTATTAATATTTCAATTCTAAGGTATGATAACTTTTTCTTATAGAATATTAATACTTATAAATTTGATTTAAAAATGATACTTTTTTGTGCTTATTAAAATTTATTTTTAAAGATGGTCCAATTAGTATTTGAATACTATAGAGCTTCACCCTATCAAATGCAATTGCAAGAGGAATTACGAACATTGGCGACAAATGATATTATTCGTAAAACTCTAGTAAAGGTAATCGAATGATTACCAAATGATAGGTTTACCAATGGAAATAGTCCTTTATATATAGAAATTGTCTATTATGGATATGTTAAGTGCTAGTACATTAAACAAACGGATACTGACTACCATATTTATCGCTCCTAGACTAGGTGCATGCCAAATGATTGGAGCAAGTAAAAGTTCCAAGATTTGTCATGCTTTGTTACTTTGCATTAGTTACACCCTAATTCTACCAACTACTCTACCAACACAAGCGCTCATCATATCATGTGCCCAAGTAATAGTTATTCAAATTCTTAATAACTACTTTTTTGTATGAAGTCATTATGTAAAACTATTATTCCTAATATTCTTGTTTGTTTTTAGGTATTGCAACGCAATCTACAAGGAGTCATGCCACACCTTCACCATTGCATGCCAGGTTCACTTTGAACAATAATACAACTAAGAAGAGAGTTATCATTTCAATGATCGATTCAGTACTTAGGACATATCTTATTAAAACATCACATACATTTTCTTTCATTCGACTTCTTCTATGGGGTTGGGATAGTACAATCATTTTGAAAAATCACTTCTTTCTCATTCTTATTTTCATATGTTTTACATGCAAAAAATTGTATTGTGTAATAATATATTTATGGTAATTTGATATCATTGTATGTAGTATTATTTCTTATATATTTGTATATAAATGTATATGTAAGGAGATGATTTGTGTGAGGAATGTCAATCTTATTGATCTCTTTTTAGATACTAAAGTGAGCAATTTTTAAGAGTATCAATTCAAACATTACTAAATGGAATTATATTTGTGGAAGAGGAAATGTTTGTTCCAATAATTGATTCTTACTATGATTAATGTGGATAATAAATGTATGTTATCTAAAACATTTATTTTTTAATTAATTAATATTTATTATCGCGTCAAGAGAAATTAGGCACAAAGTACCTAGTTGAGAACTTGTAAGAAAAGCGTAGCTAGGCTTTTAGCAAAAAAATGATTGAATGTCATCATAAACATTTGATGCATGTTCACCTTTAGAATCTTATATCGAAGATAAGAAACACAAATAAATTTTTATTATTTTAAGATATGCACTTAATATGGAAGCATTAGATTGTGCTCGAGAGACTAGACCAGATGCAACATTTGTTACAAGAATTCTAACTACAAGATAATCCCACGTAGGGGAACAAGGTACAATGATCACTTAACAAGATATGAAAAATCCAACCTGGGACCATAGGTATAAGAACAAGACTCGATAGGATATGAAGGATCCCACAACCTGGGGCTGTAGGTATGGATACAAGATATCAAAATTACAAGATCTCCCTCGAAGGGGATGAACAAGATACAAGACAGTACTAGACAATATCTCATACTATGAGATTACAAGGTGACGAGACAACATGAGTATAATGGAAGACAAGACAAGACCAGATACCATGACTAGACAAGGAATAGAATTGGAACTTGAAGTTACTTACTTAGAGATCTCAACTCCTTAAGCTCCCAAGATTGGCATTGGCAAGAGACTTAAGGAGCTCTACAGCAAGCCCCTCCTTTTATGGGTGTTGGAGGGCAGCTAAAGATGTTCTAGAATGTTCCATGATGATATCATTGATTATACAAGCCATAACATGGCATGTCTTCTAGAAGGTTCTATGATGACATGGCATGGCAAGGGCAGGTTCACATGGTTGGCATGAGAATATCGTATTAAGGGTGCATTTGCATGGGGTGTGGATTCATATGGCATGAGCAAGAATTAATCCATACACGATCATGGCATGTCCGTGACATCACCCTTCCTCTAGTGACGAGTTCCACAAGGAGTGGCTTGGTGGTTTGGTCCAAGTTTCGTTGGATTCCTCTTATGAAATTCTTTAACTTTGAGAGGTGGTATTTAGATATATTTTGCATGTTCCCAAGTACGATCATTGATGTCATATCCTTTCCAATGAACAAGGTATTCCAATAGATCTCGGAAGATCCTCGAGTCTAAGATCGACCTCAAATTCTTCATTATCTTTAATCTAGACAAGTGGTGGGGGATTAGATCTCTCCCCTCTTAGCAGTGAGCTATGGTATGGATCGAGCAAGGAAACAAGGAAGACTGGGTGGATCTTCATGGTGCTCGGGAGTTGGAGTTGGTAAGCAACTGGGTTGATCTAGGCTACGATAGTGAAGGGCCCAAATCTCTGGTGGTCTAGCTTGGTGGAGAGCCTTGTTGTCTGAAGGTTATGCTTGTGTAACCAGACTTTATCACCAACTTTGTATGCTAGATGTTGGAGATGATGCTAGTACGCATAGTGCTTGTACTGATTCTAAGCCTTTTGGATATGTTGCTTGAGATATTGGTGTATATCTACTAGGTGTTGAGCTTTATCTCAAGCGGCAAGGTTCTTTACTTGATTGGAGAGATGTATGTCCATCCTTGAATTCTGGCTATAGTAAAGAAAGGAGTTTGCTTGGTAGATACATGGATGCTATTATTATAAGCAAACTTTGCAAAGGGCAAGAGCTCAAACCAATCATTCTGATGGTAGTTGATGGTGCAGTGAAAATATTATTCCAAGACTTGATTTAATTGTTCTGTTTGACCCATCAATCCATCAGTGGATGATTTGGTGTGGATAACATAACTTGGACTCCAAGGAGGTTGCAAAGGCTCTTATAAAAACTAGATATGAATTGGGGACCCTAATTGGCCAATGATGTCATCTAGGAGTCCATGTAATCTAAAAATGGATCTGAGGAAGTGTAGCGGTAGCTGCACCTATGATGGTCTTGGTGGTAGGGATGAAATGTGTCATTTTTGTGAAACTATCTACCACAACAAGAATAGAGTCATATTTGTCTGATTTGGGAAGATTTGTTATGAAATCCATGGACAAAGAAGACCAGGGTTGCACTGGAATGGGCAAGGGTTGTAGGAGGCAATGTGGTTTGTGACGAGGTACCTTGGCCCTGTTGCAGGTGTCACATGATTGTATATATTAACAACTTTCCACATCTGGGGCCATCGAAAATCTCTTTAAATAAGCTCTAAGCTCTTATTAACTCCAAAGTGTCCTACTGTTGCAGTGCCATGGCATTGTTGGAGTACCTGGAGTCTCGGCTTTCCTAGAGGAATGTAAAGTAGATCCCTGTAGTATAACAATCCATTAGTTTCTTGAAACTCACAAACTTCATTTTCTTTTCCCTCTTGATTTTTTCTCTTAACATTGTTGGCTAAATCATCATGTGGCAGGGCTTCATGGATTAACTAGATCAAGGTAGGGTCATCTTAGTGAGACGAATGGAAACTATTGCTAGCTGGAGGTACTCTAGCTTGAGTAGTATTGTCCATTGTTGATCAAAAGCTTATTCTCCCTTCTTAGGTGCTAGGTAGGATCTTCCTGATAAAGCATTTGATTGTTGGCATTGTTGGCATCCTTGCTGTGTGATAGGTGATGACAAAGTCAAACCTAGATAAGAAGTTACTCCAACGGGATTGTATTTGATTAAGGATGCGGGTTGTCATAAAATATTCTAGATTTTTGTGATCTGTATAGACGATAATGGGCTTTACCCTTTGGATGATGACAATAAGTTCATTGTCATAGGCATCTACAATGACAAGTATCAAAGGCATCTACAATGGCAAGGAGTTCTTTGCTATGGATCTCATAGTTGATCTCTAGAGGGGAGAACTTCCTCGAGTGGAATGCCACCAGATGCATATAACCATCATCTACATGCTTGGACAAGATGGCTCCTAAGGCAGCATATTCTGATGTATCGGTCTCCGATACAAAATGGCTTGGTAGGATCCGCGTGGACTAGGATTGGGGTAGAGGTGAAAGTGGTCTTCAGGGTTTGGAAGGCCTTCTCAACTTCTAGGGTCCATGAGAACTTTGCATTTCATGTGAGTCTGGTAAGTGGTGTGACTATGTTTGAGTAATCCTGAATAAATATCCTGTAGAAGTTGGCAAAGCCAATGAAGCATTGGACATCGTGGACACATATGGGTGTCTGCTAGTCAAGAATAGTCTTGATCTTCTTGGGGTCCATGAAGATTCCTCTCTAGGAGACATCCTGCCCTAAGAATTCCACTTTTGTCTAATGGAACTCTTCTCAAGTTTTGCATATAGCCTTTTTTCTCTGAGCTTTTCCAAAACTAAATTTACATGGTGCTCATGCTCCTTTGGATCTTTTGAGGATATCGAGATATGATCGAAGTATATTACTACAAAATCATCTAGATGCTCTCGAAAGATATCATTCATCATATGTTGGAACATTGTAGGAGCATTGGTGAGACCAAATGGCATAACAACATACTCGAAGTGACCATACCTTCTGTGGAAGGCTATCTTCCATTCATCCGCTTCTCTAATCCGTACAAGATCGTAAGCCCCTCGTAGATTAATCTTTGTGAAGATATTGGCTTTTCCAAGGTGTTCAAAGAGCTCTAATATCAATGATAAAGGGTATCGACTCTTGAATGTTATCTTGTTGAGTCCTTGATAATTCACACACATTTGAAGTGACCCATCTTTCTTCGTCACTAATAGAATTGGGGCTCGAGCAAGAGACTTCGAGTGCCTAATGAATCCCTTGGCTAAGTTCTCATCAATGTTCTTACGTAGTTCAACTAGTTCATCAGGGGATAGCTTGTAGATGGCTCCAAAAGATGGTTGAGCCCCCTCGTGGAGTTCTATAACACAATCATATGGTCAGTGTTAGGGCAAGAGATATGCATTCTTTTTTTCAAAGACATCTTGTAATTCCTAATACTGGCTTGGTAGCTTTACGGACTCATCCTTACTAGATTCTTGAGCTTGTATATGATATATCATGTAGGTTGGTTCATGCCTTGTTGTGTGCATAAAGACTCTAGCTCCTAGATATACCTTTTTTCCTTGATTTTCATGACGTGTAATCTTTTGCTTAACCCAATCAATTTATGGGTTGTGTGTCTTTAACCAAGGCATCCCAAGGATGATTGGATTTGTGGAACTAGATATGATATTAAAGCATAAACAAGATTTATGATCGCCAAGAGTTACCGTGAGTGGTCAAGTTTTCTTGGTAATATCTCCAGATGCTAGAGGTCTTCCATCCACAACTTCAGCGGGTACAAGATTGGTCTTTTGGAGTACTGGAATCTAGTATCTATTGACAAAGTCATCATTAATGAAACATGCAGAGGCCCCAGAGCGACCAAGGCTTTGAGGGAAAGGGTCTTTCTTGGCAATATTATATGGACTATGACGATGAAAGTTTCCGTGGGTATGGTTGGGATTTGGCCCAATGTAATGTGTACATGTTTATCGAGGAAAAAAATTCCACTTGCCAACATGGTGAGATATTTTTGTTGATCTCATGAGAGAAATTCTTCATTGGGATCTGTATCATGCATGGAAGTAGAATAAATATGTCTTCAGTGAGATTGATTAATAATGGCAAACAACAAATTAAGATCGATGCTATATATATACGTACATAGTGCTTGAAAATAAAGAAGAGTACAAATCAAGGGCGTCCGACACCCATAAGCTTCACAAGGTGGCAAGAGAGAAAGAAAAAGAAGAGAAGGAGGAGAAAGAAAGAAGATGAAAAAGAGGACCTCATCCCATTTCGTAAACTTCAGAAAAGTTCATTAGTTCCACAAATATGCTTATCGCTAGTTAAACCAGATCCAAGGTAAGAGAGTCTAGGATTTTGAGGGGGGGCTTTTGTGTAGGGCCCTAGATCACTTAACACCTTCATTGAAAAAAAAATGTAGAAGAAAAAACGTTTAAAAAATATATTGCTTGCGCTTTTAATCTTTTAAATACGTAAAATCTATACTATTAGTTAAGGAGAGGTGGGGGGCAGGTGCCACGTGACTGTCCGCCACCTCTCCCACAAAAAAAAAGAGAACGCGGGGGCGGATGCCACGCGTCCAGCACCCGCCCCCCCCACAAATATCGCGCCCTCCCCGGCGCTTCGGCGAGTCTAGGCACGGAGCGCCTAGTATATTTAAATCTCTACAACTATTAATAGAAGGTTTTGTGGGAGGCCGAGTGATGCACGTGGACCCTAAAAAAACCTTCCACAGCCGGCGCATGGCATTGCACAACACTTGAGCTCGTGCACCCAATCTCAATGCCAAGTGCCAGGGGCCTCATTTTTTATTGCCAAAGATCCTAACCTACACGTGTAAAAATAATATATTCTTTTTTGGGCAAGAAGGCTACTATCGATTACGATTCTATGTTTAATGTTGTAATTCGTAAATATCTCAAATTATAATATATTTTCGCGGTGGAAAAAGTAAAGGCCATCAGCTCGTTTCACAAACTCGCCAAGGCCGACTGAGGTGGGGCCGACGAAACGGGGCTCGCGGCCATCGGATCGCGTATATATATATATATGTAAAGGGTCGGGGGAGGGTGCGCTGGCCAACCCGGATTCAGAAGCCAAGGTTCGATCGACTGGCCCCCTTTCCCGCGCTCCGTAGGAACACACACACACACTTGGTGCAGCGACACACATGGCGCTGGCGCCGGCCACCACACCAGTCGCGAGAACGCAACCACCGCCACCTTCTCCTCCTGGACTCCGGCCCACCTTCCAGTTAAGAAACATTCTATCATGACTTTTCCTTTTGCGCTAATTAACGAACATGTTGAAAAGTAAGCCAGATCATTGACCCCTCGCCCCCCCCCCCCCCGTGCTTTGTCTTATCATTAGTAGCATGGAGGACAGTTAGTGGGAGGCGAGATAATGGTCACAGAATTAGCCGAGGTCGGGTGGTGTTTGTGTGTTATCACTGATATAAAAGGAGACACCACATTAAAACAAAGGTGTTTTAAATTCTTGACATTCCTTGTAAAATTTTGTAAAAATCAAGCACATGACTCTCTTCCTTGCAATTTGCTTTGAAAAGAGAGGATTAAGAAATCTCACCAGTACAGTAAGCTATGAAGGCTTGTCAAATACCAAGCATTGTGAATAATCAAATACAAGAATAGGGTTAAATGGGGAAAACCTAACCCTAGCCCTAATTCTATATGGTTTAAATGGAATACAAGACTCGTTCTTCTGTCCACCAACTTTTGGTTTTTACTATTATCTCTTCTCTTCTTTTCCATTTGCTTATTCCATAGTATTAGAGAGATCAAGGGGGGTTGAGGGAGGGAGCTTGAGTGTATGAATGACCTCTTCATCCTCTTGTCTCTTCTTCCTTGCAAAGGATTGAAGCTTGCAAGCATGGCTTGGATTTGGAAAGCTTGGATATCATTGTAGGGTTCTAAGCAAGGAGACATCATCCATATGTTGATGGGGGCTGCAAGATTGCCAATTTTAAATGACCCTTCTATCCTAGGGAGGAGATCAAAGGGAGGCCATGCGTGGATCATGAACCATCAAATTTAGTCATCATCTTGACTACAACATAGGTATCCATATCCTTGGTAAGTTCATGAACTCCCTTGTGAGGCTATAACTTGTTGGTAGATTATGTAGCCAAATGCATAGTACGCTAGCCTAGGAATGGGAGAGGGGATGAGTAGCACCTAAGCAAAAGGTAGGAAACCATTGGATGTGATGAGATCTTGATAGGATAGAGAGATCCATTCATGTCCTGTTAAAGTTGAAGGTTGGGTGAAGCCTTAGCATTTTGTTTCCTTTGTCAATAACATATGGAATCAAAGCACTTTAGTGCAATGAGGTAAGAACACCTTGAATACCATTGTGGTTAGTTTGAAAAGGGAATATGCTTTAGGATTAAGTTTCATTTTATTTGTGAAAATGATCAAAAAGTGAAAGAAAAAGTAGCTTATTTTCATGTGCATTTTTTCACAAATTATTGATTACTACACAAGGTTGGTTACCAGTTGCATATGTGCTTTAGGGGAAATCAATAGGCAAAAGCCTCAAAAACCTTCAAAATTTCATCTCTCTAGCTCAATACGTTGGATGGTATCTCAACATCATAGTGAAAATTTCATTTTGACATCATAGTGATCAATTTTGCAATCGCATAGTTATCCCCAAAAAAGCCAAAACAAAACTTCATTGTGAGATAGATGGGCTCATCCCACATCATAATGAAGCGAATATTGCAACATTACGTTACAATAATATAATTGTTGTGACGTCACAATGGTTAATACTACAACATCACGATGTTGCATGCGATTTGCGCGGGAGTTCGTGAAAGTTGCTCGCCGCCGCAGGGGCGCTTTTTGAGATGGGAGTACTCGATGCAAAATAATTATCTAGAAGAAGAAGTTTAGATACAAAGCAAATGAGAAGAAAAAAGAAAACTCATTGATTCAAGATATATGTTCAAAGACTTCTTGGTCAAGGGGAGTTAAAGGATATAATAAAAAGACATATGAAGAGCTCGAGATGAATCTTTTAATGATTAATTGTTCATTGATATGATACCGTGTAGCAAAGACGATGAGGTTGTTGTAGAGAAATTTACTATGTCTCTTTTAAGCAAGCAAAGGTTCACTAGCCAATTAGAAGACAACGTTGTAATCTCGATCTGAGAGAGAAGAGAAGAAGGTGGAAAGTGATTGATGGAGAGAACTTCAAGAAGGGCGAGGAGCTCAATGCTCAAACTCAAACCACTCTCATAGAATTTTGATGACGAATACTTCAGAGAGGCAAGGAACTTAAAGCTCAAACTCAAGAGCCTCTCTCCCCAGAACTTGTTGCAAGATCTTCAAAGAGGGCGAGGAGCACAAAGCTCAAACTCAAGCCACCCTCATATGAGACTTGATAGCAAAAACTTCAAAGTAGGCAAGGGTTTCAATGCTCAACCTCAAGCCTCTCTTCGAATTTGATGGCAACAAGGCTCTCCTAGTCCTCCCTTTTATAGATTTTCTCCTCTACTCTCTCATGTTGTGCTTTTTGGTTATTCAAAAAAAAAAAAAAACTAAGGTGTTTTAAGCCTTAGCTTTCTCTTTACATGTTTGAAGAAACATAAAAGCCTTTAGGCTCTCCTAGTCCTCCCTTTTATAGATTTTCTCCTCTACTCTCTCATGTTGTGCTTTTTGGTTATTAAAAAAAAAAAAAAAGGTGTTTTAAGCCTTAGCTTTCTCTTTACATGTTTGAAGAAACATAAAAGCCTTTAAAGGCTTTTAGCTTTTCTCAAATCTCTTCGTCAAAAGCTTAATCATTAAGCTTTTCACCAACTGTGATTAAGCCATCATTCAACGTGTTGAAAATCCATCTCTTGCCTTGTCATTGAGAACAATCATCATTCATTGCTTGTAATGTTGCCGTATTTCCTGCAATGCTTGTGTCATCATGTGAAAACCGCCATAAAACATGATGCTTTGCAATTTCTTTTACGGTCGTTTCGCTTCTTATGTTAGTCTGTCATCAATGTCGCCTTCTTGTCTTCTTTAATAACAGCCTTTTCAAGTCGTCATCAATTCCCAAGAAGTTGCCTACTTTCAACCATTTTATCCTTATGCCAGTTCAAACAAATCTATCATTCAACATTTTGAACACCGTCTTATGTGCAACTCAATAGCTGAATTGCCCGCCATCATCATTATTACCATTGTGATTTGAGCTCCACCTTTCTCATGATTTGCATTGACCATCGAACTACCTACCACCTCCTACCTTCATCAATGCTAACCCCCAATCAATAGAAAGTAGTGATGCACAAGCCCAAATCTGATGACCAACTCCCCTTCGTGGATACAAACGTGTAGCAAAAAAAATAGCATGTTGAACGTGCTGACAAACCTCATGTAGATACCATATATTATAGAAACACGTACTCCTCACTTCAATATGACAAATCTTTGAAACATATGAAAGCTTTCCATGGAAAAAAACTTGCGAGTGACCACAGAACTCATCCCTCGTCCATAAAATCAGTATCTTCACGAATCCCCACTTCATTCATGCAGACAATTATCTCTATGCTCTCTTCGCAGAGACTCCCATTCTCACTAGCAACACGAACCACACTGTTGTCACATTAGGATAACCTCCTCCTTAGACTATTGATATATAAATAGCACACAGTCATCATCATCTTGTCAAAGAATGGAAACAGAATCCCTCTGAAGTATGATTTGTTTGTCCATTGGTCTGAATGTGTTATGTTCTCTTCAAACAAGATAAACTTTTGATTGCATTATCACAAACCTTGTGAAAATTATACACAATCTCTCTGTTTGCATTGCAGATATATGGAGACACCATCATTGACATTCACACAACCATCTCCATGTCAAGCAGACAAAGGGCCATTCACTTTGCTTTGAACTCAAGAGAGAGTCCCATTGAGATCTAGATAATATGAACATTAAGAGAGATTTGGATGCTTATGCTCACTTAGAAGCCCCAAAGTGCAAAAGCCAATAAAGGGACCCAATATGTGATGCTCTCAACAAGCACGTGGTAGGATGAATCATTTGAACAGATAGTTGGGCCACTTGGGTGCTTTCTCATTATCTCTCCTTTTTAAACTTAAGGAAGGTATACACTTGAGGTATGATGAGTGTGGCTTGATGAGACGGAGTAGAAGAAATCGAAGAAGGGTGTTGAGGTATGTAGCCCTTTTGACTTCCATATATGTTTATCTACTGGAAATGCTTTTACAGTGCTTCTTTCAAGTTCCTTTGATGTTCTAGTATGACTCTAAGGCATTGGCCAAAGTCAATCTCTTATTCAAGTGAAATCCCCCAAGACCTTCCATCTTTGAATCGTATCAATTTCCATCATATCTTTAATTCTTCAACAAAGCGTGTAACTTTGAGAACCCAAATACCTCTACATATGAATCTGTTTTTCATGTAATGTGCCCTAACAAGAATATGTTTTGAAAGAGAACTTCATGCCCAATCATTCATGTGATTTGAATAATGCAAATTAAATCTATGCGATGCAATCAATCAATCAAGGCTTCCACACAAAAATTATGAATGCACTGAAGAAAATGTGCCTAGCCTAACTACATGTGCTTGTGCGCCATGCAAAATGCAAACAATAAGACACATACAACAAAAAACAAATTCCTAATGACACTGACTAATGATATCAAATTCTTGGCGAAAAACTCCACCCTCAAGTTCACAGTAGTGGACGCGCAATGTCACGACAAGGATGATCCCAATGCCACAACATTGCAATGATCTAGGATATACCTTAATACTAAAAGCAAAAGAGGAGGGGAGGGGAGCCATAGTTATAAATGCAAAAAAAGAGTAGTTTCTTGTATAAGCAAGGAGATGAATACATCAACACCTTGAAGTAGGTGGGTTTACCCCATGGCATTGTAGAGAGGCTAATAATATGATATCATAGTAATCTAAACACTATGGCATCATGGTGATTAGTACAATGATGGTGACTGAAACACGACACCATCACTACTACATTGTAATGAATACTGCTATGATATCACATTGAACTAAAATGCATCTTGAGGCCAAAAGTAAAAAAGCAGGAGAGATAGCTACAAAGCCAGAGAGAGTGGTGTCGGAGGGGTTTTTATTGAAAGGTCGAATCCACCGGGGATCAGAGGTAGAAGAAAGTAGAGAGAGGATATGGAAGAGAAGATAAAGAATGCATAAGAGGTAAACACAATAATGACAAAGAACAATGAATCAAATCAATATGTATTGACAGAACCTGAAATCCTTTGTCTAGCACTACTCATAAGCACTCTCCAGGCATTAGATCTTTTAGAGCTCCCTCGTAGAACAAAAACGTGGATAAAAAATAACACCTCCTTCTCTGCTACTCGGAAACCCAAATCTAATGGCTCCATTGGCTCCAAAAGGGGGGTAAAACCCCAAGACGCCTGATCACAGATCTCCCAAATCACTTGTTTTTCCTCTTCCAGTTCAAACTGCAGTTTTCAACCTATCAATAGTGATCACGACATGTGCGATTTCGCCAATATGTCATTTTTTATGAAAAATCTCATAACTGGCTGAAAAAACAACTTGCTTTTTGCATGCCATCCTAATCTAGAAGCTTTTTTAAACTTTTTTAAAAAAATTACAATAATATCAAAATTAGACTAAAATTATCCAAAATTCTAGTATTTTTGGATAACCCATGCCACTCACACTGGTACTAATGACTCAGATCACATTGACTCTCTAGATCAATAAAGAAGTCGGACGATGATGCATTCTACGCTTTTTCACACTGTGTCTGCATAGCATCACGACATCCACCCCCTCTGAACCTGCACATCCACCAGTACGTGCCAAAATCCTAGTTGTCACTGGATTCTGAGTCGTCCTCATCCTCTATAACCATATCCTATGCTTCTTCATCTTCCATATCTTCCTGGCTATCCCCTGTATCATGGCCACCATTTTCTTCCAATTCTGGCAACTCATAGGCAATAGATTCTCGCCTCTTGAATAATTTGATTCCTTTCCCTGCTACTGGAAGTTTTATGGGTGTCCCATCCAGTTCATTTAATGCATAAGTAGCATTATCAAACACCTGTCTTACCACATAGGGTCCAAACCATCTTTTGGAAACTTTGCGCATGGCACTATGCTGGTTGTCTAAACTACTATCATAAACCAATACCCAATCCCCATCTCGTATGGTTCTTGGTCTCAGTCAATGTCTTTTGTCAAACTATTTCTTTTTCTGTATCCTTGATGCAGTGGATGAAAAGAATGAAGAGATGGATGCTCATGGATGCAGACAGTTTGTTGCAGACCATATTGTGGATTGTGAGAGGATTTTGACACGTCTAGAAGAGGTGCATTTAACTCTTTCTGGACAAAAGTCAGTCTTTGGAGTTGAAGAGGCTTTGATTGTTGGTCATATGTGTGGGCCCTATGGGCGAAGACCATCACCAGCAAAAATAGATGGGATTGATAGAATGCAAGATGTATGCACGAATGTATCAGAGGTGCGTAGATTCTTGGGTGCATATGTGTTCTATTTGATATGGATTCCTCACTTTGCACATGTAGTTGATGCTCTATATCAGCTTTTGAGGAAATGTCAGAGATTTCATTGGGAAAGGAAGCATTAGAAAGCAATGAAGAAATTGAAGCAACTCTTAAAATCTACTCCTATATTGAGAAAGGCTGCCTATTCACATGGAAAGCCTATCATTATTACTGTTGATACAAGCCCAATCGGGATTGGATGGGCAATTGGGCAAGATGATGAGGAAGGGCAAAGATATGCAATACGCTTTGGTGCTAAAGTATTGACTGAATGACAAAGAAGATATCCATGGGTTAAAAGAGAATTATGGAGAATTGCGACATCCCTTAAATGTGATAAGGAGTATTTTATGGGTGCTCATGTAGTCACTGAGATCAATTGCCGGTATTGGGTATGATTATTAGTTGTACTACTTCAGACATTGCTATGCTCTAATGGATTGCATACATCAAATCTTTGAACCCTGAATTTTAGCATATTTAAGGAAGAGATAATCCAGTGGTAGACATGTTATCTTGAGCATGCTATGAGAATGAAGATGGGATGATGGATGCGGAGGAAGAAGATGACTTTCTGGCGGCTGAAAATGATGTTGCAAGAGTAAATTTAGCAATGTAAGGTGTTGTTATAGCATTAACAGAAGCTTGGACAACAAAGAGAAGACACTTTAGATGTTTTGCATCTTGTGTAGAAGTATTTCTGGAATACAAATATGTAAGAGAGTGGCTGAGAATTGGTCAATACCTCAGTACATTAACAAAGAGAGATGAATGGTCAGATGAGGAGTTTAAGAAGATCAAGAGGAAAGCCTATGGGTTTTTCTTAAAAGATGGATACTTATGGAAACATGCTAAAAAGAAACAAGGTATGTCATTGCGAGTTTTGGGTGACAGAGCTTCACAAGGAAATGTTATGCAAGAATTTCATGAAAGCTTGTGGGCTGGTCATAGAGGTGTTTGGGGTACTTTTGCAAAGATCAAAGAAAGGTATTGGTGGCAGGGTATGTATAAGGATGTTGCTCACTTTGTGGAAACATGTACGACATGTCAAATGTATTCATCTATGAGACATTGGGATGGATTGCATCCCACATATCCATTGTCTCTTCATTTTAAGTGAGTGGTGGATTTGGTCACAATGTCTACAGGTATTTGGCAAATGAGGTATCTTGTGCTTGCCCGTGAAGACTTCACTAATCAAGTGGAAGGGAAAGCTTTATGTACTAAGACAACAAATGTTGTGGTACTTTTCTCTTAGAAGATATCCTTTGTAGATATTACTGTGTGGGCAAAATGACAGCAAATAGGGGTGAGTTGGATGTAGATGAAGCTCATGATTTCTTTGCACAGTTGGGGATAAATCTTGCTTTAGCTTCAACCTATAACTCTGAAGGAAATGGCAAAAGTGAAAGAGGTCATCCACCTATTGTGAAGGCATTGGCAAAAGCATGTGGAGAGAAGGTAAAAGAGTGGCCATGATTGCTCCCTTATGCTTTGTAGGCTGATAGAACAACTCATAGTGCCATTATAGGATATATGCCTGTAGAATTGATGTATGGTCAAAAACCTATCATGCTAATAGAAGAGATGATAGTCACATGGAGTGTGCTACCTTGGGAGAAGGAGTTGTTGGCCTTGCGCATTAGACAATTGGAAAGGAAGTCAGAAGACATAGAGGCAGCAGTTGCAAAATTAAGAAGGGCATTGTCAATTGTAGTATAAAATCCTTGAGTACCCTATTCATAGCATTTGTCATGTGTGCCACTGAGTTTGTTGCACCATGTGGGAGAGTACACATCCATACTAACCCCAAGGGAGACTTCATGGTTGTGATATCCTTGCTTTCAATTGCAAGCTGAAACTGATCATACCCCAATAAAGATCACCCAAAGAATAGATCGCTCTGCCTGCAAAAGCCTCTGCAAATTCATCAATCACAGGGCTTGCACCCACATTTCTTATGGTCACTTTATTGACCGGTTGCATGTCTTGAATAAATCTCAAAGCCACATTCTTTTTGGGCACAGTAAACTAGTGATTTGAGTACGGGGCTGAAGAGGGCTCCAAGATCTTCATGCGAATCTTTTCATTTAACAAATCCATCAGCTTTGGCAAGTAAGCTTTAGGCACTCAAATAGGCCTCAAGTTCCATGGTACATGTGGCACAGTAAATATGACCATAGGAGAGACAACATTTGGATCCACACAACCTAGTTCACTTGGCTGAAATGCAAATGCCTTTCCATGCCTAGCCAACAGCTGCATAAAACAATCTCTCTCAACATGCAAAAGAAACCCTTCTACACCAACTTTCAATTCCTGTAATGTTTTAGATGTAAATTGATGGCCTATATCTTTAGGATCCCGTAAGCTTGGTTGCCTTGACACTTTTTCATACAAACCCTTACTCTTTGGTGGAAGTGGCAAAACAATTGGTTTCACCTTTTTGTCATCTGTCTTATACTTTGTCTCCACAAGTGCTTCAGCTCATTGTAATCCTTCCTACTGAGCAAAAAATGTTATAGAAAAGTTATTGGAGAAATTAGTGGAGGCTATACAATTGATTGCCTAAGGGCACATGGAATTGGAAAGATTAGTGGAGAAAGAGGAGAGTAAACAATCTAGTACAATTTAGGGAAAAGACAATATATATTTTTCTCTCAATTTAATTTGGGGGAGAGAGGAAAAAGAGCTCACCATGTAAAGATAGTCATGAGCCAGGGAAACTAGAGTTCCTTTTGATTGATTAAAAGGGTCAATGGTTGCAGTAAACCAAACAATCCAATGTTTGGTGGGTCATTAAGGGCATTGGATTCCCCTTTATGAGAAATCCACTATGTAAACCCTAGTATCAAGATCGATATTCAGGAGATTATCTATGCAAATTTATGTAATTCTTATTTTAAGCTATTGAAGCAAGGCCATTTTACTCACAATTAACCTAACTAAGAAGTCGATGAGAAATTGAAGAAAGCATCCACATTGGTAGCTAAAGACCGTGGATTTTAGTGTGTAAGCAACAAATAGAAGTTCAAATATTAATAAAGGTCACGAGAAGAATAAGGTGCTACCCAAAGGCAAATAGTAAAATAGGTACGCTCAATTGCTAATTCATCTTGAATATACACCAATTAATCTAGAGGGAACATGTGTTAGAAGAGGTATCTAACCAAGAGGCGTTTGAATCCTTTGATGAGAAACACATAGTAAATGGCACTTAGAGAGGCAATTGAATCCATTGATGAGAAACGCTTTGTAAATGGCACTTAGTTTTTCAATGATGTTGTGTAGATTCTACTGTGAGGGAGGTTAATGAGTATCCTTGAATCACCTAGTGCAAGATCTTAACATGTCATAGTCAAGAAGTGCTTCCCAAAAAAGGCCCTGAGCGAGGAAAATGTAAAAAACTATGTCTCTCAACTTATCATCTTCCGAAACCCAGGCAATGCTACAGGAAACAACTGGTGACTATCAAATGTTACAACTAGCTTCAAAACCCCATTAGATGGGAATAAAGAAGCCCAATTAGAAATGACCCTTAATTGTTGGCTATCTTCTCCGATTGCCTACAAGTTTGTAAGGCCTCACTCTCTAGAGTGAATCATAGCAATAAGGGCATCATAACATTAACTAAAGATCTACCTTGGTGGCTGCTAGGTTGCCAAAGCCTAGGAGACTGGCAAGTTTTTAGTCTTATCAGGATTTCCATGGGTTTGGAGCAACTCTAAAGCAATGGTAGTAGTTGTCATCACCTTCTGTATTTATTTCCTTGCTTCTTGGCACCCCCAAAGTTGAGCATAGTGTATCTTGAATCCCTTTCCGATAACTTTTTGAGGGGAGAGGATCTTAGTGGTTTTAAAATACCTAAGGTTGCCTAGAATGTATGCATTATTCCTAAAGCATAAGAAAGTTTGGGAATTTTGAGTGCATGTTTTCTTGCAATCAAACTATCCATCAAGTGGGTCTCTAAAATCTCACTAATTTTGTAAGAAGATTGGGTGGTTCTCATCCACCATAGCTTGAAGAAGGTGAAGGTAGCACATAGCTTGGTCTAGCCTTCCTCTTCATCGTATCATGTTCAACTTATGTCAATTTACTCCTACTGAGGCTTCCATACTCATCAAAGGGTTATGGAAGGCTTTAAAGGGATAGCCAACTAGCTAAAGCTTAGAAGTCAGTAAGTGGAGGTCTTGAGTTGAAAATCCCATAATGGGATCGACATCTAGCCCCCCTTTCATGCACGACACCTTGGCATGTGCCTTGTTGTTCACGTTGGTAGCCTTTGGTACCAATTCTTGCCAAACTAATGCCAAAGACACTACCTTTGGTCCCCCCCTTGAGTGTCTGGTATGGTACTAGTAGGCATCCATGTAGTAATCTCATTGTTTATATGAAAACCCGTTGTCATGATGCTATGCTGACACAGTGTGAAAAAGCATGGAATGCATCATCATTCAACTTATTTATTGATCTAGAGAGTCAATGTGATCTGAGTCATCAGTACTAGTGTGAGTAGCATGGATTATACAAAAATACTAGATTTTTGGATAATTTTAGTCTATTTTTGATATTATTGTAAAAATTTTGAAAAAGTTAAAAAAGCTTCTAGATTAGCATGGCATGCAAAAAGCAAGTTGCTTTTTCAGCCAGTTATGAGATTTTTCGTAAAAAAGGATAGATTGGCAAAATTGCGCATATCACGATCACTATTGACAGGCTGAAAACTGCAGTTTGAACTGGAAGAGGAAGAAGAAGTGATATGGGAGATCTATGTTCAGGCGTCTTGGGGTTTTACCCCCCTTTCGGAGCCAACGGAGCCATCAGATTTGGGTTTCGAGCAACAAAGAAGGAGTTGTTATTTTTTATCCACGTTTTTGTTTTACGAGGGAGCTCCAAGAGATCTAATGCTTGGAGAGTGCTTTTGAGTAGTGCCAAACAAAGGATTTCAGGTTCTGTCAATACATATTGATTTGATTCATTGCTCTTTGTCATTATTGTGTTTAGCTCGTGTATTATTTATCTTCTCTTCCATCTCCTATCTCTACTTCCTTCTACCTCTGATTCCCAGTGGATTCGACCTTTCGACAAAATCCCCTTCGACATTGGTGAACTCGACGTGAAAGGTCATCAGAAGAAGGAAATACAAGATGGGAGAACCTTCGAACACGATCTCCAATGATGTTTTGCAATAGTTGGTGCAAAATATGAATATGCTTATGTGGGTACAACAACAACAAGAGGTGATTCAAGCTTCTGCTCAAATAGAAAGTGTTGTGATGAATGCTTTGCAAGCAGTTCAGCGTGAGGTGAAGTTATTCAATGGCAAGAATGTATTTGCATATGTACATACCTATGCTCAAAAGATGGAATTCTTTTGAGTGGTTCAACTCGCATAGAGCCGGTATTTTGCACGTGTTACTGTACATGAACCGAAAGCACATATTACTGAATTATACTTGCAAGATGCTCACTAGGTAGCTTTCAAGAAGACACTCAGGGAAGAATTTTACATTGAAGATACTAGTTTGATTACGTGCAAGACTTTTCAAGAGTAGGTTTTACAACCCAAAAAGGGTCTTGTGGCTATATAATTGTTAAGAGAATTTGAAAGTCGATTTGAGCAGTTGGATCTTGCAGAACAACAAGCTCTTGCAAGTCAAAATTTTGAATTGTTTCTATAGGCAACTGATCCTAAGCTTCAAGAGAAGCTTGACGATTTGCTAGAGGATCAGACTACAGAGACAGGTCTTAAAACAGAGTGGAGACATGTCAAGGAAGCTGTTACTGCACTTGTGAAGAAGCATAGAAGAAGAGAAAGATTGCATGTCTCTAGGTTGCCCACTATTACGGGCAAGACGGTTGATGCATCTAGTAAGCCACCTACATCTGTGGCTAACCTTATGGCTGTGCCTGCTATTGTTCCCTCTGTTAGGAAAGATGTCTTAGATGAATTGGTCAAAGGCATGTGGGATCTTCAATTGACGGTTGCAAAATTGGATGAAAAAGGACAAGAGGAAAGGGGACAGGCAGCAGCCCCTAAGCTAGGAAAAAGATGTATGTGGTGTGATAGTTTGCAGCATGAGAGAATGGATTGTGCTGCCTATCACGAGACCTTGGCATGACAGCTCATCTTTTGGAAAGATGGCAAGATCCATACACAAGAAATGGGATTTCCTCTTGCTTTGAATTTCGAAAAGGGAGGTATGCAGAAGTTGTTGGAAGACTTGGCAGTTCAAAATGCTTATGCCGTGGTACATGCTTCTGCTTTTGGTCTACAGTTGGATAGAATGCATGGCCTAGTGATGGTTGGTCCAAAGGTTGAAATATGGACACATGCTTGACATGCAACTGAAAAGAGAAAGGTCACTGATAGTGAAATGTCTTATGCAAGGCAAGACATTTGTGGCATAACTGGTTGGGAATCACCGGTAGCTGCATATTCAGTGTATGCATATTTAGCAAAAGTACAAAACTCGGATGTACTTGTGGAAGAAAAATGAAAGAGAGATTAAGATATTGCAGGGACATCTAAAAGAGTGACAAGAAGAAGTGTGGATCAGCCTAAAGCTACAAATCAGCCACCTCCCAAGCATGTTATGGAAGAGGTCAGTCAAGAGGGCAAAAAGAAGGGCAAGCAACCATGATATAAGTTGTAATCTGACATTGAGACAGCCACAGATCTTAAGAAGGTTCTTGAAGAACGGATCTTAACAATCGGGTGGAATTCACCTTAGGAGAGGTTCTTGGCATCACCAAGCGAGAATTTCATGATGAGATCATTGACATAATTAAGAGGAAGCGTCAATTTCTTGGTGATACCACTAGTGCATTTATTCCTCGAAGTCACTACACAAGAAAGCATTAGACCAGGGCGACCACTGAAACGGTAGTAAAAATAGGGGAACATGAAACTCCTTGTAATGCTTTACTTGACCATGGGTCTGAGATAAATGTCATTGAGCGTGGATTGTATGAAAATGGTGCATGGCCTATAGACACTGATCACGGTTGGCGTACAGGGGCTGCAAATAATTCTTCAGGAGAGCTTTATGTTGCATGTCCTAATGTAAAAGTGACAATTGGTGATGTACAAGAAGAGCAACACTTCTTTGTGTAAGATAATTCCTCATATGCAATGATTTTGGGACAGCCCTATATTATAGGAATGCATATGGAAACAAAGGTGCTTGATGATGGACTTGCTTATGCAAGAGTCAAAAGCAAGGATGGGAGGAAAGCAATCCAATTTCTCACTGTTTGTGTTAATCATCCTAGAAATCGGGATACGCTTCGAGAGTCTCCTTTGGCTCCAAATGCAAGGTAATTATATGACCTGGATTTTCATTAAGCACTATTGTAATGCGGGGCTACAATAGTGCTGTTCAGAGGTGTACTCACCTCTTGATGGAATGAAGCATGTATTTACTATTGGTTACTCTCAGTTTACAGCAAAGAGTTCATGTTGGTTTAAGCCAATGGAAGCTATATGCAAGGCTAAATGCATATTTATGAAACAGGCTACTAAGGAACTAAAAGCATTGGGTATGTTAGTTGAAAATGAAGGCATTTTAGGTATCTTTTATGGGCTGAATATTAATGACACTATGGCTAAAATTTCAGCAACTATACATGTAGAAAATGAGGCTGAAAACAAAGTGTTGTCAGTATGTTCTTTGGACATCATCCTACCAAATTTTAGCATTTCAAAGTGCCATATCATTATGTATTCATACCTTGTGGCAAAGCAGTATCTTATTAATATAATGCCAAGCTATTCTTTTGCAAAGCCTACAGCATGCTAGAGGAGAATCAATAGTTCTCTAACATGTTGTTCCGATATAGCATTTTCTTCAAGATAGCCTCACAATGTGACCTTTCTCTTAATTTGTGAGACTTCAAGTTCAATTCAATGCAACACACAATAGTTGGAGAAATGCAGCAAAAAGTGCTCATGAAGGTTTTAGGCCTAGTGAAAACCTTCAAGATTCCACCTTGTATGTTTGATTTGTGGGAGTTGACAATCGTACTCTTGTTAAAAACAAGCCAATGATTATGTATTGGGATAAGAGAGAAAGCCTTGCCCACAACATTTCCTTTTACAATCTCATCCTTAAAGAGGTAACTGCATTCTTTTTTAGTGATTGAAAATGGATGTTGGGCTTACACTTGCTAAGTTGAGAAAATTTGCCTCTTGCAGTCCTTGGTTGGCCTCCTCTTCCATCCCTTGACAAATTAATCTTTTCTAGTCAAACTTGAAACATATGTCTCCACCACTTGTTTTTTTGGACAATCAAAGTTCATACATCCATGTGCTAAAGATTGTGGCAAGATGTCAATGTTGACAAGGGCTCACCACTTACCACAGCCCGTGGTAGCTTGGTTGGAGCATGTGGTAGAGCTATTTGCATAAGTTGGTAGACGAGCTATGTGTGTGTGTGTGGGTTGCTCATTTGGTTTCAAAAAGCCTCATTGATAAAGTTACACATTATTATTATTTTCTTGATATTAGTTCTTTTGTGTAATTGTTAAGATCAATAACAAGTTGCCAAGCTACACAATGAGTGCTCATACCTCATGCACATGAGGGAAAAAATAAAGTACTTGTGAGAGGTTGGTAATGTCCATGTAAACAAGTAAGGGGAATCATACGATGATGTGGCATTTCCTAATTAACACACATAATTTTTGGGATTGTATTTTGGAAAATCTTCTTTTGTCTACATGAAAGACATGTGCATGAGATGAATTATGACTTTAGCTTTTTGGCTATGGGTTTAGCTTAATTTGTATCCCATGTTAGCCCGTGCCTATGATGTACATGTCATGTGCATGGGAAGTTAACAAGTAAATAAAAAGCAAGGTACACTTAAAAAGACTTTAGTGGTTCAAACATATAGATGTGGTCATTGATGTTAACTTTTGATTGGAATGTAGTTTTGTAGCTTATACAAGCTAGTTTCCATTCATTATGTGCACCGCAACAATAGTTGCATGCCACATCAATAGATTCGACCCAAGATTTCAACGTGTCCTAAGTTTTGAATTCCATATGCCTAGGTTATTTGAGTGGGCTATAAAAGATTGCAGAAACTATTCTAAGCTAATATTAAATACATGATTTGCTAATCATCTTCCCTCTAATTTGCCTAGTCTTTGTGTTTGCCTTCTTATGTATGCCTCTTAGGATAAGCAATGATAAGCCTACATGGATACATGGTTATTTTGTTTCCCATACTAAACCTTCTGTGTATATGGGATGATACACTTGTGCATTGGCTATTTATGGAGTTTGATTCATAGTGAACCCTTTCCACTTTCGTATGTAACTTTGGTCGAGTTCACATGGGCAGAGGCAAGAGAAGCTTGCATGGGTGTGTTCCTTCCATGGTAGCATTTGATTGGTGGAAAACTCTCTCTCTCTCTCTCTCTCTCTCTCTCTCTCTCTCTCTCTCTCTCTCTGTGTGTGTGTGTGTGTGTGTTCCACTTTTGTGTTGGTGACCCCGTGCGCCTTGGAAATCTAGCTCTATTGCTCTCTTTTTAGTGGCAAATGTGGACCTCCATCAATGTTGCCAATGGTGATGGCATGCATGCATCAATCAACACCCTACCTTCTTGCCTCTGACATTTGGTGTGAACTTGCACACTGGAAGAGGTGGTGAGGATGGTTCTTGCCTCCGTGGTTGTTTGAATGCACTCTTTTCTTTTTTTTTTCCTTATTGGGAAATACAAATTCTTTGCATTTTCAAAAAAGAAAAAAAACGTAAATGTGTACATCACAAGTGAATGTGTATATACTTATGAAAAGGAGTTTATAGCCTATAGGAGCCTGGCCACCGAGCAGGCCTCGAGGGGGGGGAGACCGCCCACAAGCTACAAAATATGCGGCTAGGGGTCTCTCGCGCTATATATAATGTAGGGTTAAATAAGTAAAGCATATAAAGGACGACCTTACTGATTCTTCTTCCTCCCTTCCCTTCTCTGCACATCTCTCTGTCATCTTCACTTCTCTTGAGGGGGGAGGCTCATCTCATCGATGTATATATATATAGCGAGAGAGAGAGAGAGACATATATACCCCCCATCCCTTCGTGCTGTCATCCCTTCGTGCTGTCTGTCCACTGCGTTTCCGCAGTCCAAACCCTAGGGCGAGTCCTGTATCGTTGCTACTCCTTCCATCGTTCTCTGACCGAATCCCTAACCGTCAAGAACGCAGACAGGTTTTGCGAACGGGACAGTGTCGTTCATGTCCCTCTTCCTGTCCGATTGCCGCCATTTGGATGAAGATCATAGCCAAATGAACCCATTCGTCTGGATTTATTAGTGGAATCGCAACTGCTACGGTGCTTATCCGGGCATTGCTGTGCTGTGTGCCCTGACGGAAGGAGAAGGCCGTGTACACCCTCTCAGAAGGAGAAATCTACAGCCCGTGTCTCGCGGTGTAGCATTCTTATCGTTTCGTGTGAATCAGGGAGGATCCCACAGGTTTTTTCTGCGCCATCTTTTGTAGCTGGCTTTCAGAGTACTCGCAATATATGGCTGAAATGACACTTGAAGGAAGCCAGCCAATCGACCCCAATAGGCATCCCTCAGGCATCGTACCCACTCTGCAGTAAGCAATCCTTTTGCGATTGAGTTGAATCTTTTCTCAGTAGCTTGGCTTTTCTATTTTTATGTTTGCAATGGCTATGTGATCTATGTAGCATGATGCGCTTGGGATCCTTTCTAGGAAATATGCTTAATCTTTTGGTCTCTGCCTCTGACTTTGGAATGATATGCAAGAGGGTATCGGCTTTGTCTATGCATGACTCCACTTCTGACATCTGAATGATATGCATCTAAAGTAACAGGTATTCTTGAGGTATAGATAGATGCTCTGTGGACGCTTGAGTTTTTACTATTGCTATTTTGGGGGTTGCAGGAATATAGTATCAACGGTAAATATGGACTGCAAACTGGACTTAAAGACCATTGCTCTGCACGCAAGGAATGCAGAATACAACCCAAAGGTTTGCTTGTAACCAAATATTGAGTTCATCGTTCTGCACTTACACGCTCACTGACTGCGTCTGCAAATGACAGCGTTTTGCGGCTGTCATCATGCGGATAAGAGAGCCAAAGACAACAGCTCTTATTTTTGCATCAGGCAAAATGGTAAGTAATGTTGGAAGGTTTCATATGTGATTTGACTTTGAATGATGGTAACCGTGCTGTTGTAAAGCTTGAAGGCTGACATAGGAACGAGGCCATTTACATTGTTGTTAAGTTTGATGAACAACAGTAGAATGTGCATAACTGTGCTGTCAATAGAATGCCTGCAGGAAAGTTGCATGTGTGAACCACTTTGTAAGCGTTTCAACTTCTTTGCCTTTCAATGTGCCCTAAAATGTACAAAGGCAACTTGTTGACTCATATTCCCAAGAGCTTGTTTGTTTCAACCAACTTTGAGAGCTGGTCTGGAGGGGTCGGTCAATTCAAGATATTAAATTGTTAATAGCTTTGCAGTAGGAGAGTTGAGCTGGCTTGGCAGCAATAAACAAAATTACTGTAGGTAATTTTACAGCTGGAGAGCCGAGCTGGATTGGCAGCAATAAACAACTATACGAGCTATTATTTAGCACAGCCGACATTTTCTTCTGTATCCTATATCAGCTATTTTAGGCTGAACATATGCCAAAGCCAGGGGAGACTGAAATCTATGAAAACTGAAACTGACGTCAGCCAGTAATCTACAAGCTTATTAGTGAATGCCATTTACATCTTCAACTGGACCATGGTAGCTCCTTGGTAGTAGTGTGGGCATCTCATATGCAAACTTATGCCAAAGCGAGGTGAAATTGAACTGACTTATTGGTCAGTTAGTCCCTTACTGTTATAAACTCTAACCCTTTGCTGATAATTGCTAATATGCAAGTTCATGAGTGAATGTTACCTAGTTACATCTCCCAACTGGACTCGGTAGGTCCTTAGTAATATCATGGACATCTCATATGGCTCCTGAGTAATAGCATTGGAAAGTTGCTGAGGCCATTGCTGGCATCCTCATAGAAAGAGTTCCAGCCATGAGCTTGCTTTGAAAAGCACTTCAGACTTGGGACATGAACACGCAAGCTGACATTGGAATCCCACAGCTCTACTGGCAGGGCTACAATATTTTTTGGTTCCTTGCTCAGCAGGCTGTGCAAGTCCCTGCCATGAGCATCCTTAAAAAAACACTTCAGATGGGACTTGAACGTGTATTCTGACATCGGAATCATACAGCTCTACTTGCAGGGCAATGATATTATTTTGGCCTGTCACTGACTGTGTTTATATGTGAATGAATGATAAATTCGCTCAGGAGTTTATACTTGCATCATGTATCATTGTTCACCATTTATGCTGTAGTTAGATTCTCAAGAGCTAGATAAGGCAGGTTGCAGTGAGACTTGGATTGCACGAGCAAGAGGCAAGAGGCAAGAGGCCCTCTTATGTGTATCTGTGAGACCAGCACTTTCTTTTGTTTTGGCATCATATCCCACCAGAGTGCTTGTCATTGTAGTTGGACTCTCAGGAGGTAGATAGGGCAGGCTGCAGCGAGATTCCGATTATATGAGCAAGAGGCTGGATGCCTTTCCATGTGAGAGATCAGCACTTTCTTCAGCTTTTGCATTATATCCCACCAAAGTGCCTACTTTATTAGCCTTACACTTGGCATCTCTGTTGAGCACACAGCCAAGGAGATGTCATCCCATTATGCCCCGTTGACATGTTTCATTTTATGTAGCAGGGTCTTGCACTTCAATTTTGACCTTAGTGATGATACATTGGTATCTGCAATGTAATAGATTCTTCTTGGGAAAGATAAAGCTGGACATTATAACCTCAAATCTAGATATAAAATTGTGCCGATAGGCTTTTGTGAAGATTGGAAGTTTAGTGCCTAAAGCATGCAAGTACTCTGTCCCTTGTTACAATGAACATGAAATAGCTGGCTCATAGATCCCATCTCGGTCCAAGTTGAACCTAATTTCATAGTAATAAATCTTGTTTTCAATTGAGTCTATCAAGTATCTGATCACCTGAATTTGCAGGTGTGCACGGGAGCCAAAAGTGAGCAACAGTCCAAACTTGCTGCAAGAAAGGTATTAAGGTGCTTCAGGCATCCGATTCTATTCTGTTTAATAGAAATCTTGATATATAAATAATCTATGTATGTGAGAGAGAGAGAGAGAGAGAGAGAGAGAGAGAGAGAGAGAGAGAGAGAGAGAGAGAGAGAGAGAGAGAGAGAGCTTGAATTAGCTGAAGCCTGAGCAAGTTTTCTTCTCTTTGACACAGTATGCTCGAATCATTCAAAAACTTGGTTTCCCTGCCCAATTCAAGGTAAGTGAGTAACAGGATGCAGGATATGATGTCAAGATTGAGCTGTGCGTGTCTACTAATGCCATCACTTTTGCAGGATTTCAAAATTCAAAATATCGTTGGATCTTGTGATGTGAAATTTCCCATAAGGCTGGAAGGTTTGGCTTACGCTCATGGGCATTTCTCAAGTGTAAGAACTTTTTCGCTCACTTGAAATTATGCATCCATAAACAGATTGCTTTGGTGGTTCTGGAATTTAGATGCCATAGTGCAATAGCATCAGTGGTTATGACATTTTCTCTCTCATTTGTAGTATGAGCCAGAACTGTTCCCGGGACTTATATATCGAATGAAGCAACCTAAGATTGTATTGCTCATATTCGTTTCCGGAAAGATAGTTCTAACAGGTGCCAAGGTACAGAAGAGCCTTGCCATATTTGAAATTCATTATAATATTTCCTTTTTTCTGTTTTCCATGTACCAATTATGTGGCATGGCTTCCTCAGGTCAGGGATGAAATTTATGAAGCATTTGAGAACATCTATCCTGTCTTGACGGAGTTCAGGAAGGTCCAGCAATGGTATACTTCCAGCATTCAAATCATGTCTATATTATGTGAATTTGTATTGTTTGTGTCTGCTGACTGCTTTGGACTTTTGTAGAGATACTCCTGGCAAGAAGCATCACCTGCCCTTGTCTGGTTTCACTTTGAGCATAGTGTCTACTGTCAACAAGATCCAGGAGATGATTGGCTAGTGCCATGAAGAAATTGGATCCGTCTGTGTTTGCTGCTGAATATGCAGAGTCCGAAGGACTTTGATTATATTGGCAAGGGTTGGGAACTGACATGCATGTGCCATTGTAAAGCTCTTTTCTGTTTCTAAGGTTTCTTCCACGTATGCTCTGTATTGGCCTGTGAGCCTCTATGGCACATCTTCATTCACAGGCCTCTTTATGGCGCATGGTCATTTTGCGAAGATTGCGGATGTGAGTTGTGAGTGCAAATGAAAGGCGGCTATTGAATGTCGAATTGAGAATCCTGTAAAGTTGGAAGTGGCATTATGTGCCTCTTTTTGCATGATGTGACTACACAATTAAGGAGGTTCTCATTGTAAAGATAAATCAGTAAGTTTTGATTCGCAATCACTTGTTCGACCTTTAGCAATTCAGGTTTACAATTGGACTTGGCTCATGGGTCATCAACCTGTCATTGTGAAGTATTGAGTTGTTGGCCTAAATTTGTCTTAGCACCTACTGATATCAGTGTGTTGAACTTATAAATAGGTTTATAGTACACAGACAATTGTCAATTCTGAACTACCGAGGATCAGAAGTGACAATTATAGCATTCATTACACATGGTCGTTGAACAAACAAGCACGAATCTTTAATTATATGGCATCCTGCTGTCTGAACAAATCTTGCTTCCTTTTGCTTCTTGCTGAGCAAAAAATTAGAAAAATGACGGGGGTTTGGTCAATACTAAAAAGCATGTCTTTGAACGAAGACTAGATTTTGTTTGGGCATGCTTTGGGCAATCAGATTTGTGACGAAAGACTATTAATTTGAGAAAACTGGATTTGAACCCATGGAACAGATTATTTCCTAATGAGCTCTATTCTAACAATTGATTATTAGAATAGAACATTTAAAGGATCTGCATTAATAGGCTATTCTAACAATTGATTATTAGGATAGAACATTTAAAGGATCTGCATTAATAGGCTAGCTTAAAATCTTTTTGTCTTCTCCTATGTGTTTGTCTATGAGAGGTCCTCGGCTGTTGAAAGTTTGGTTTGCTACAATGGAAATATTCGAATTTCTGCGTGGTGTTGAGGTGTTACACTCAAAAGTTAGGGTTATTCTCAAAAGCGAAGGGGTATTAATTTCATTTTTGGTAATGAGAGGTGTACTTACTAACTATTTGTATCATAGATATTCTTATTTTGGACCGATGTACAATGTGGTGTTGAGGTGTTATACTCAAAAGTTAGGGTTATTCTCAAAAGCTAAGGTATTAATTTCATCTTTGGTAATGAGGGGTACTTACTACCTATTTGTATCATAGGTATTCTTATTTTGGACTATGATGTACAATGGGGTTCTCATGTCCCTCGTGAAGAATCTTGTTTGATGGTTGTCCCTTGTGTGGATCTCTTTCTTAATGCTCTTCTTCGAACATATTTTTCTAGCACCCATTGTAACCTAGTGTACTTGTATTGCTAAAGAATAGTGACTTCAAAGGTTTAGAAAAAAATTTCTTGAATCAACTACATCCCATTGTCATTCTTCAAGTAAAATAGGAGAGCATAAGCAAATACTAATCATAGATAACATCTGTCAACGGAGGTTTTGGGGCCACAATGATTTGTGATTGATGGAGTCTTTTAACTAAGTCGCCTTATTTTGATAAAGGAAAGCTTCAAAATTTTGGATTTAGTTAGATCATGTGCTAGAGGGATGTTCTAACTTTAGATCTTGCCTATGTCCATTATTAGTAATAATGACTCTTAATGTGTAATGGTCTTGGAAGACTTTTCACTAGGTAAACCCTAAGCAAATATGGGGTGTAGTAATTGTGTGTTGATAACACAATGTTGCAAGAAGGATAGATGTA